>NC_039366.1:68679340-68679690 GCF_003573695.1 Papaver somniferum | reverse complement strand
GTCCACTAGGTGATGATATCTTTTTCCTTCCAAATTTGGGGAAGATACAAATCCTAAGCATTAATGCGCATATTTTCTCTGTATTTTCAATTTTGATTTAAGTTTTACGGATTGATCAATCATGAAAACATTGTCACGATGAAATGTATATACCTTGATGTAAAATTGAAACCATAGCAGCAGACAAAAAATAACATGTTATTGCATTTTATCAACGGACGATCATGAGTTCTAAACACTAGCTCTAGATGCCAACTATAAGATTTAATTTTATAGATACGTAATTTAGGATTTTGAACTTCATGATAATCACACAATAATATGCTAATAGAGTTTATGAGAAATACCTT
>NC_039366.1:68669152-68679330 GCF_003573695.1 Papaver somniferum | reverse complement strand
TGCAGTTCGGGCTTTATATCATTTATTTATGCTATTACAGTCATGCTAGGGATGAAAGACCCATTTGCACACAATTGTTTTGTGTCGTTCATGCAACTAAATAATATCCCGGACTTGACGTTCAACCATTGATTTTATCTCACATAACATCAATCCATTAACCAAAATTATTATTGTACACATAATAATTTGTGAACTAGAAACCGAGTCTTTGCCATTCCATATCAAAATGAAATAAATTCTTGTAATCAAATCACTGAAACAACATGAACAACTTTCTTTCAATCTCTTTTGAGACCTTCTTAATGCTAGTAAATATTGTTATCAGGAAATTTGTTTATTGGCGGTAGTTTTATTATGGAATTTAGGATCAAAAAATTTGTGTTCTTTCATTATCTAACATTCCGACAATGAGAAGATTCACAATATCTGTAGAAATCTTAAATAAGAGATCATTATCATGACCTCTTGAACAGATATATCCACGAACTCCCACCGATTATGCCACCACTAATGAATTTATATTTTAGGTTTCAATAAATCTCATACTACAGTTAGAACATTAAATAATACCATTTGGATTATTTAAGAAAACCAATGAAACAATAATAGTTTTCAAATCCAATTTTCATTCTTGGAAATGTAAGCCTCACCTCCAACTGAACAACCATAACTTAAATGTGATTTAAACTAGGTTTCCAACCTTTCTAGTCCAAAGTGTGTCTTTGAAACTGCTTTATTCGGAAATCTATTTAAATCACACAGTTGTAGAAAGAATATAAATTCACAGATGTGTGGCAATTATGCATAACTAATTATGTTTCTAACTATTTTCATAAAAGTATGATTTTGCCTTTTGTTATACACCATTATGACAAGGATAAGTTGGCCTTGTGTATTGAATCAACAATTCTAACCTTTTGGAGATATTACGCGAAAGATTTAGGATATTATCCTGTTTTCTCATACCTTTCACAATATTCACCACCTTTGTCAGACTTTATGATTTTCACTTTCTCTATAATTGCCTCTCAATTTCAATAATGAATGTCCGAGAAAACTTCCACAAATTGAGATTCATAATGCAATTTATAGATGTACACAATAACGTGAAAAACAACATCAGGTGATAAACAATTTTATCTTCCAAAAATTGGACCATTAATTAAAAGTCTACAAAATAATCGTAATCAACCATTAATAAGAACAAAAACTGAAAGTTATAATAGAGATAAATGACAATTAAGCTTAAAATAGTTTCATACCTTCAATAGGATTCTCCTGTGGGTAAAACCTTATCAAGGAACAAAGTAAGACATGAAAAATATCTGTGGATATTTTACATTCTCATAATTCAATATTATGTCTGTCAAATACTTCAACTAGAATCACCTGTGGGCAATTCACGTCCTAAAATGTATTAACAAACTCCAATAATTCTAAATATGTTCAACCTAATATAATGTGAATTGTAGTCACCTGTGGGTGGATATTATTTCACATGTATATGAAACATTTAGATAACCTTAATGCTTGTTTAACGTGTGAAGAAAAACTACTTGTGACCAGCATTGTTCTAATCGTTAAATCAAACTAAGAGGACTCAAAATATACAACACTTACCAGATAAGAGCATAGCATCACTGTGGTGATAACTAAACTATCCAGCAAACATGTACAATTGCAAACATCACACTAACTTTTCTTGTGATATTGCACAATCCCACTCAATGATATGGACATACTTGATCTGATCATAAATTTAGTCTCTTATAAACAATAATGAGTAACCTTAAAACATCAATCACGAAGATTTATTCAAAAGCATGCCATACATAAATTGTGAAAAAATATCAACACCTTATAATCGAAAAATATCCAAACATAATGAACTTTTTCTTAAACAAAAATCGAGCATGAAGAAAGTCTATAAATATAATTCAATAATAAAATTTCGTTGAAGAAGAATTCTTTGATGCATCACTCATTTAAATATGATACAAGCTTAAAGATCATGATAAATAACGGATATATTATGAATTAATATGAAAGGTGTTAAATAGTCACTGAATATCATTTTCAGAAATATGGAGAAATTTATCAAAAATAAAACCTCAATTTCATAGAGGATGCAATAAGTTTTGGACAACATAAGAAAAATTCGTAATAGGTTACTCAACTCGATAATGAGTTAATTTATGTAAATTTTCTTTTATGCACTTTTAAGAAATAACGTAAAATCATGTGCCGATTATTTAATTACCATAATGTATGATCAAATATTGTACACTTCAATGTTATCTTAAACATGTGAACTCAAATAACCTGTGGGTAATTGTTGTTCTAATACATTAAGAAAAACAATATTATAAGCACTTGACATGATAACGATTATGACTGGAAAAATCATTTGACATCACTGTGGTGATAGCCAAACAACTCAAAAATAATGCCATAATAACTACTAAACCTTGCCTTTACGGCTTGGCGTATTCGTGCTCACAATAAAATTATTATTATTGCTAAGATAAAACACTCTAGTATCACTGTGGTGATAGCTAAAGAATTATGACCTAATAATCTTAAGCACAATAATTTTATATGTACAATTGAAATTATCATCAACATTGGGAGAAAAGTGAAACATAATGACACAAGACACCCTCAAGATTCAAATCAGTTCATATCCATAATGTATGATCAACAATCATACCAGTCAATGTTTTCTTAAATACATGAACTCCAATTTTCTGTGGATAAATTCTGTTCTAATATATTTAATAAAAAACAATATTACAAGCATTAGAAAAACTGTGATCATGGCCAAAAGTGACTTGACATCACTGTGGTGATAGCCAATCAACTAAAATAATGCCATTATCACATGATATCGATAACTGCAAAACCTACATTTTACGGTTTGCAAATTCATGCTTATAATAACATTATGATTATATTGAGATATAGCGCTCTAGCATCACTGTGGTGATAACTATAGAGTCCCATAATAATTTTTAAGTATAATCCCATAAAATTTAAAGAAAAACAACAATGTGAGAGAAACTATACCATAACGCACAAGCACACAAACCATATCATAATGCACACACAAATTTAATGGTGTAAAAATTGATTTGGATCATAAAATTTATCATAAAATCACCTGATAAATATCGGCTCAGATTGTGCCTAAATGTTTTCGATAAGCGGAAGCATATTAATAATTGGTTTCACTTGTGATAATGTGTTTTTATAATAACCTAGTACAAGGTTAACTCAATTAAGCAAAAATAGATGAAAACTGAATCAATAAAAAAAATTGGTCCGGTCAACTGATTGGTCAACAGTTGACTTGTCAGACTTAATCGGTCCTTGTTAATGGACCTAGAACATTATTGGGCTATCTGTAGTTAGACCCTTAAACTCCAATTATCTTAAACTTAATCAGTACATATAGTATATAATATATATGGTTAACTAAATAACCAAGCATTTTGGCCCATAGATAAAAGTTAACTTTAATTAATTCCTTTGAAATTGCGTTCACATGTTAAGGCCAAGGCCAACACCACTGAAATATAAGTTGAAAGATGAATGGTTGGCAACAAAAAACAGTTACAATCAAATCAAGGTTGTGAATGGAAACAAAACGTTTACGGACCCTCATTAATTATGGAACAGACATTCATGACCATATTAACTGCTTATTACCATTAGTAGTTTTATGAGAATATTTTTATATCCCATTAATAATTAAATTCGTATTTTAATTTCCAGCATATTACCATTATTAGCCCACACTCATTATGAATAAAAATTTCCTAACCTAAATCCACAGGTCCACTAGGTGATGATATCTTTTTCCTTCCAAATTTGGGGAAGATACAAATCCTAAGCATTAATGCGCATATTTTCTCTGTATTTTCAATTTTGATTTAAGTTTTACGGATTGATCAATCATGAAAACATTGTCACGATGAAATGTATATACCTTGATGTAAAATTGAAACCATAGCAGCAGACAAAAAATAACATGTTATTGCATTTTATCAACGGACGATCATGAGTTCTAAACACTAGCTCTAGATGCCAACTATAAGATTTAATTTTATAGATACGTAATTTAGGATTTTGAACTTCATGATAATCACACAATAATATGCTAATAGAGTTTATGAGAAATACCTTATAGTGTTAATCCTTAGTCTGTGATCGATCAACTTGGAGCAGCGGTAATACCTTGTGGAGGTCATGGTTTCTCTCTCTTCACCATGGTCGTAATGAGTAATTCCTTAGACACAACATTGATGGTTATTGTGTCTCTTTTATTGGTAGAGAGAGGACCAAGTTCCTAGGATTTTAGTAATATGACTTTAGATCTCGACCGTCCATCAAGGAAGAGCATAAATATGATACTAACTCCTTATATAAACCATGGATTAGATATTTAGCAATATCTTAAATATAACCAGATTCTCACATGGGCCCAATAGAGATAATTATCATATAAGAAATTATCTTACAGTTTGCAGACAAATACATTTTTGCACTGGAGGCTTAATTTATGTTAAGATGGGAATTTGAGAGCATAAAAGTAGCTTCAAGTGGCATGTCTTCACGGTTTTCCAGGACAGTGCAACCTTAAAATAATGTTTGGTTTTAATAAAAAGACATTTTTGCGGCTTTCTTGTTCTGAGATTTTCTACCGATTTGATTATAAGGCATCATTTCTTTTGGTTTATCGACTGATAATCCAGGTGCTGACTCATTTGTCTTGTCGCAATGACTGATACAATTTCTCAGATAATTTATGTTCGGGGTTCTAAATGTTTTTTAGAATGCTTGGTTACTGAAGGAGAGCATCACTCATATAAGCATCAAATGTTCCTGTCTTGGAGGATGTTTTGCTCTCTTGATCCAGAGGTAAATATTACCTTTTAATTCCAAGCCTTATAAAGATGCCATTTATTAAGTTTGATTGATTCTCCTGAATTCCATTTTAGCAATCCGTACTTCGGTTAAGACTTTATTTATTTGAAAAATAAAACTTGATATACTTCTATAATTATAATTGTGAAATGTAGTTATCATTGTTGGCATTTTTCTTATAAATCATAATGTCTTGGTGTTCTGTAGAATTAACAATATCTTATTTCATAGATGCTATTGCATGTCTTTCTTGAAAGGGATGCGGAAAAGGGAAAAACTGTTGTTTGCAGCTCCATAGTTTAGTATATATTGGCTGTAGAGACGATTAAATCACCTCATGATCTTATTACCAAACGCTACACTTAATACTCAGTTTGTATGAACTTCTGTTGTTTACTTTTTGGCAGATCCTTTTTGGGAAAATGCAAGTACCTACACATCATCCCAAGTTGCAGTTCGTAAACAATCAGCTATTGTTTATCAAACAAAAACTAGATTTCTATATTGCTTAGTGTTAATTTACAACACGAAGGCTTACATTTAACTGGTATTATTATGCAGATATTAGTTGAAAGTTCAACTTTTAAACTTATAACCTTCTATTTCTTAATTCGTAGAAAAATTATAACCCAAGATATATGGTCTTGCATATTTTGCAATCTTTATACAAGTTGTTATACTCTAGCATGTTACTACGTGGACAAATATACACTTCTATACATTATCATGACAGATGGATCTATGTTATATTTACATATTTGACCGACCATTTTATTGCTAATAATGAGGAATTTGTGAATAAGTTTTTCAATTTTTTGCTTATCACTTATGTAAACCCAAACTTGATTTTACTCTTAGCCCTAATAACCAAAACCAGTCATCATCACCGTTCATGTAGATTAGTAAATCTGATGCTCCATAATTTATGAGACCCAACTTCAAGTTCAGACTTCTGCGTATTGACATCACCATCAACCAATCTGAGGCCGTGCAGGGCACGGGAGCACAAGTAGTTTATAAATATAATAAGGAAAAGCCAAAAAGTAATTTATAAATAGGCTACAAGGCGCCACCTCAGTTGGGTTATAGTGACCCGATCTTGAGTTGGGCCACATACCATTATTATTATTAATTAAAAAGTAAAACGCTCAACTACAACTCTTCATAATTAGGGACAATCACCGCCAGGTCCGCCGAAAAACATCATTATCCCATGTACAATATGTCTGCCGAGAAAAATAAGGTCATAACAACTAGTTTTTGCATCGCGATCCAAGTGCACCCTTGATGTATCAAAGCCCAAATAATTACCCCGGTCGTTAACGACTTTCATGTCCACCATACAACATGTATATGTAGAGTTTATAGTTGGCAAATATCCATGTCCCATTGGCGGAGTGGGTTCACCAAGATCTGCTCCTGCAACCCCTCCGTATCCAATCACAGATGCATTTTTTGCTAAATGAGTAAAGATTTCTTTTGGCCAGTTGATGAGTGCTAAAAAGTGCATATTTTTGTATATTTTTCTTGGCATTTAACTCATCTTTTGTGCATTAGTTCTACATTTTATCCCATATTCTGTATTTTCATTGTTTTCAAGAATAAATATTTTTATTAATTAATTTTGCATTTTTAGGTACAAAATAAAGCCTGGTTAACTCACGGAGCGAAAAGAGCAAAAAAACGGCAAAGACTCCCGCAGAAAGGCAGCGAAGAATGATGTTTGCAAGAGCCGGATCAACTAGAAGTGGGCTTGAAGAGGAAGAATTGTCCTTAAAGAAGATATGGGCTTGGCATACCCAAGGCCCAAGGCCCAAAACCCTTACCCAAATCCATTTCCAATATCCATACCCATTTCCATGAGAGCCGTCAGATTAGATCCATCACATCATCCAACGTCGCCTCATCACCGAGCATCAAATCTTGAAGCTCCTGTCAAACATCATAGTACCTAACTCCAATCTAAGCCGTCAGAATTTTTGTATCACGCATCCAACGGTCGCTGCAAGCCTGTTCCATCTTAGCCGTTCGATTCAATCCAGATGTGATCATCCAACGTATCATCTTCACTGGACATCGAATTTGCTATAATCGCTCAACACTACAACACCTAACACCTATACCCGCAAAACAAACGCACCCTTCTCCAATTCTATCGACTCCATCTTCTCCCTCACCATCTGCAGAGAAAACTCTGCCATCACCAACTCTCTGCCACCACCACAACCACCACCGAGCTCTCAAATCACCAACAACCCCATCACCCCATCATCCATCACATATTCCCTTCTAATTTCAGAGACCTAATTCACCTAATTCACTCGCCTCTTCTCAGAAACCTTAGGCGTGTGAGTTTGGTAAATTAGATTGAGAAATAACACAAATTGGAGGCATGGGTAGCATCAGGAGAGTCAGAGAAGAATGGGTCGACGTACAGAAGCCATTATCAAAGATTAGGTAAACTGAATTTCAATTTTCAGAAACCCTAATTTACTGTTTTGGGGGTTTTGCTTGTAAAGTGTAATTGAGTATAAATAGATGCTTTGGGATGTTGTAATGGGCATGCCTGGACTAGCCAGTGCTTCACCCAAGAGGAATGGAATAGCCAGTGCTTCAAGGGTTAGTTTTTATTTTAAATGATGTTGTAAACTTCAATTATTTTTATCCTATCCATGCTCTGATCTTGTTGTGCTTGAATTTTCTAGGATTGAATATCCTTATAGGTTGTTAAAACACTAAACAAGCTTCTCTGCGGGTAGTTGCAGTGTGAGAGCCCCAACTACCACAAGGTTTAGAATTCATCTTAGTGCCTTTAGCCTCCTTTCTAGACCAAACCTTAGATGAACAGCCGGCTTTGAACCGCAACTGTCATCTAGTTATTCAGAAAGCCTAGAAGCTGACTGATAACTAACAAGGGACAAGAACATAGTTGGAAGACCTGCCTTTGTTTCTTTATCACTGCCCTTGGCTAACAGCCTTGGTTTGTTTGTCTTTGTTTCACTGTTCTTATTCACTGCCACTGATTTTTCTTGTTAACTGTCACTTGCTTCATTACTTCAATTCACACCCAAGTCTCTGTGGTTCGACCCTGCCTTGGACACTCACTACAGCAGACCCTGTGCACTTGCAGGTATCATTTATGTGACTCTTTTAGAGAGCCACCAAGTTTTTGGCGCCGTTGTCGGGGACTTGGATGCTGTTTTGTTGAAGTTTTTCTTGTATCTTAGTTTGCTGTTCTTGCATAACTTGCTGTGCATCTTACTGTTTTGCATTGCATCTTAGGTTAACTGCATCTTAGTGTAACTTGCATTAGCATCTTGCATATTGCATCTTAGTTTTCATCTTAGTTTGCATATCTTGCATTTAGTGTAATCATTTAGTGTAAGCATTTAGCTCATCATAACTTGCATTCATTACTGCATATTCATCTTTGCATTGCATACTCATTGCAATCTTGCCATTGTGCTGTGCCTAACCTTCTTATCCCTTGGTTGAACCCTTGATGTTGCTGCTGTTGAGTTGCATCTGGGCCTGCCACTTGCTGCTACTTTCTTCCTCTTCCCTGTGCTACTGGACTGTGCAGCTTGCTTCTGTGCTGAGCCTGTGGAGTTGCTGCTGCTACTGCTGCTGCGCTTGCTGCTGCTGGGTGCTTGTTGCTGCTGTGAACCAAAGCCCAACTGGGCTGTGCAACTAAAACAGAACAGCTGGGCTGTGCTACAAGAGTAAGCCTGAACTGTGGGCTTGACCCAAACAAAAGTTGACCACCATTTTCAAACCCAGTTGCACTTCTTTTTTGGCTGTGTAAATTCTAAAAGTGATTATGGGCTTGTGAATTGGACTGTGGACTTAGTTACATTTTGGGCCTCAAACTGAAATTTGTTTAAACTGTGGGCTCCAACCATTCGTGGGCTTAGACTCAACTGAACTTTAAACCCCTACATTGTGAGCTTAGACCCAGACCAAAAATTTGAAAAACGTTTTAAAGTTTTAAAACCCAGCTGTTTCTCGCATTCCAGTTAACTGCTAGCCCAAAAACCCAACTGTCTCTGAACTCTGGGCTTGTTTCTGAACTGTGGGCCTGAACCAAACTTCGAGTGGGCCAAACTTTCAAAATTCCAAAAAACCAATGGTGAGATTTACTCACCAACAGTGGGCCTAAGAATCAAAGTTTTTAAAACAAATTTGGGTTCCAAAAACAACCCATCTGGGCTTCAGACCAAGCTTTGCCCCAAACGGTTGGGCTCTTTTATTCAAAACCTTTTGCTGGGCTTAGTTCAAACTGATTCGTTGGGCTTCACACTCAGCTAGGCTTCATTTTGCACGGCAGTTGTGGGCTGTTTTCAAATTTCTAGTGGGCTGTGCATTCTTCCACCAATGTGGGCTTGCTCCCGATTTTAAAACCAAATTTTTCTTTTCTTTCTCCCTAAAAACCAAATTTTTTCTTTTTCCCATAAAAACCAAATGTTTTTCATTCCCGACAAAACCAAATGTTTCCCATCAAAACCAAATGTACCGTAGAATTTTCTTGTATATAATCCAGTAGATAAAATTATTAAATCCTATGCTTCTTTTATACATATTTTGCTAATCCAATATGATCTCGGCTGAAATATGTTGGATTTTTGCCTTGAATAACGGAGTTCTAATTTTGCTTTCGCCATCAAATCGGGTATTCTCTTTCCTTTCTCTCTACTCAGCATAATCCTCTTCGTATGTTATAATTCTTTTCATATTTTGGAACATTGAGGGCAATGTTTAGTTTAGGTTTGGGGGTATGGTATAGATACCACGATCACATGCTATAATTGAAAACTGAACTCTTTCTTTTTGTTAAAAAAAAAAAATGAAAAAATCAAAATAAAAAATGAAAAAATTGAAAAAAAAAACATAAAAATGGAGCTCATTTACCTTGAAATGTTGACTCTTGTGCAAATATGTAATTTTTAGGATTCTTAGTCTAGATATTTAGGCACCCTGATTCTAGCACAATTCACATAGTGATAAGAAACTTCCACGCGCACGATCTACCAATACATGTATAGCCTCATCCTTGAGGTGTTATATCGGAAGTTTTAGTTGCCAATCACTTTAGAATACTGAACGAGACTTGACTAGCTTGTTCTTTGGTTGGTTGGGATAGAAGGTGGAGGTTACGTTAAGAAAAACAACCATCGAATTTAACTGGGTGCATCAAAAAGGGCTACCTCTTGGTAAGAGTCATGTAATTTTTTGTTACCATGTTAAAAAAA
>NC_039366.1:68593788-68668917 GCF_003573695.1 Papaver somniferum | reverse complement strand
AAAAAAAAGAAAAAAAATGATGTATATTCAGAAAAAAAAAATATATCAGAAAAAAAATACAAAAAAATTAAGTATTTATCAAATTCCATTTGTGTCATGTAAAGAAAATTTCGAAAATTTCTGCTGGATTTTGAATTTTACGGACTGGGTTCGCACACTCAGCAAAGGAGAAACTTGTATTTACTCCTTGGAAGACTTAAGGGCACGTTTGGGAACGTTATTTCGTTATTTTGGGTCGGTTCCTAAATCTAAACCTAATACGTGAAGGCCAAGGAATGTAAACCTATAAAAGGTATTAGGTTTTGGTGAAAAGATATCATCATACATCACTTCATAGGTCACGAAATTTCTAGGGTTTGGAGAGAAGAAACATCACACGGAGCGATTATCAATCGTAACATTATCTCTTACTTTTCTCATATGTATATCATGGATGTTTCTACATCCATGAGTAGCTAAACACCTATTGATTGAGGATGAATTCTAAGTTATAAACTTGATTTGATTTAATATATGAATCTATTTTGATTTCTTCACATGATTATCGTGTGTTTCTACTATGATTAAAAATTATGATTGATTGATTGATTGTTCTAGGTGGCCAACTAAATCAGTTTATTGATTAATCTAAAGCTAGTAAAGGGTTAGGATATCCGTGTAATTGTTGAATAACCCCTAGAAAAGTAGGAAACGTGAAACCTTGCAGAGGGATTCTGTGGAGCAATCGCGTGTAGAAACAACACTAGAAAGTGGACCTTTTAGCTAAGAGTCTAACTACTAGGATTAACCTAAGTCACAAAATATAAAGCATTCGACAAGCTACAACTTGAGTGCGCTACTACTTGGTGGTTTGGACGAATAGAATCTGGTATTCGAGCGCTTCGGTACCCAGTGGCCAAAGGACTTTAGGGAATAACACTGCTCTAGCTGCTTTTCTACGGTTAGTGATAATCTATGATTAATGACGAATAGATGAATATATTAACTCATTGATGGTTTATATACGAAGAAGGATTCCTCGATCACATCTCTCTCTATTTATTACAATACAATTTTATTTTCTTTGATTATTTACTTTGTTCACAATCTAAAACAACCCCCCCCCTGTGACAATTTGACAATTAAAACTCACTGCTATTTGTGGGAACGATCCTTACTTCCATTATATTACCAGTTAATTGTGTGGAAATAAGATTATTAATTTGATTGAGCTACGACACCCATTAACAACTCTTGATAAAATGTCCGACAACTATGATTTTAATGAAGACGAGAAATCAAGTGTTGCACTTCTTGGTGAAAATATTTTTGATAATTGTAGCAATACATACATCAATCTTGATATTCTTTCAGAAGAAAACTCAACCAATCTGGAAGAAAAAATTGACCCCTTATTTGGAAACTCTATATGTAATGTTTCAGGTTCCATCATGTGTCTAGATGCTTGCACGTCTCAGAGGCCTAATTTTTATCCAAGATTGACGTGCTCATATTGTTCTGTAAAGGGTCATGAACTATCACAGTGTTACAAGTACAAACACCAATTGAGGCATGTCAACAAACTTCAACGAAGAGAAAATCGATTAGCAAATAAGCTTAAACTTGCTCAGACCGCTGAGGTATGTAGGATTTTTTCTTCGTCTAAGAAGTTAGTTTCCAAGGATAAAACAAGACCATTACAGAAGAAAGTATGGTCAAATCGTTTTGATAGACAGAGTTCTGTGGATTCCTCTCAAGAGGAAAATGGTGGACAAATTGTTGTCCACCACAACACAACTTGATTGTGTTGATTTGTAAATATTGTCTCATGTGCCTGATCAAAAGAGACAAGATTATGTACCTCTCAGGCTTTAGGAAAAGGTTGCTCTCTTCTTTTCTTAGTTTTGTTTTTGGAATCCTGTCTATCAATAAGTGAGGGTTATTCTCGACAATTCTACTCTCTTTAGGGTTCAGAATTGTGCGTGCACGAACCTGTTAAAAGTTAACCCTACATTCCTTTTTCCTTCCTTGAAACCTCTTTTTATCTTAAGACCGCTTGTTGAGATTGTGATTTCCTCTCACAAACCCATACATTTATAGATACTCCAAGTATCATATCTTCTGATGGAAAATATGTTAATATGATTGTCAAGCCATCAATCATGAAGGAAAAAGAGAAATCTCCGTTGGCTCCGACATTGAAAAGAAAAAGGAGGAATGTGAGGAAGCCTAGAGCTGTTCCTTCAAATTCTCAGAAGTTTTCTGATGTTCTTGAAGTGTTGAAGGAGATGCAAAAAGAGATTCAACAAACAAAGGCTTTTGTGTTTAAGACTCATGAGATTCAGAAGGCCCTGGTTCGACATCAGTCAAGAAGGTTTATTGATATTAACTCCTATCTTCATGAACCTTTTGTCCCAATGGCTGTTGACGACAAGGAGTTCGGGGACGATAAAGAATTCTTCAAAGGTCTTAACATCTAATAAATCTTCGGATAAGAATTTTATTTTCTTGTTTTATTTAAAATAATAACTAGAGTTTGGAATAGCCATTATTGTGATTACACATAGCTATGTCCAACGTTTTCATCTTCATGTTTTTAGGTTTATTTGTTTAAATTCTAAAGTTGTTTGGAAGATGATTTGTGCAGTATTAATCTTTATGGTTTTATATATTGCAATTTGTTATGGGATATGCATGTATTGATAAAAGAATGAATGAAATTTTGACAATACAAAAGTTAAGCCTATTATGTCATTTTTGATGGAAGATAGGCTAATATCTTTTGTTTACGAGGATTATGTCTATTGTATGTCATTGTGCGAATAATGATGGAAAATATAATGAATCATTGTGTATTCCGCAGTATTGATCTTCCCTGATCCATATTTTTATGTATATATTATGAGGCTCCGTAAGTTCTCTTATGTCGAGCATGACCAATTAAATTCATCACTTCTTTTGTGGTTAATTTGGTAGTATATTTCCAATTAGATTAATTATGGGTTTTCTTGTGATTAATCTAATTGAGTATTTTTGGATTCAAATTCATATTCTTATGTGATTTGTTATGTCCAAAGAAATCCTTCTTTTCTTTTGAAATTAAGGTCTGTCTTGTTGTTCTTTCGGGAATGCCATATTATGGGGGAGAGTTCTTAATAGAACTTGTGCTTAATTGCCAAATCTTTGTGGGGAGTGCGGCTGTGGTATACTATAGGGGTTATCTTGTATCTTTATAAACTCCTTGATGAAAGCATTTAGCTTAGGCTATATGATTGCATCTAAATAAGTTGATATGTGCTTTATTTTGCTCATATAATGTCTCTTTTGGAAATTTCATTAGGATCCCGTTTTCGTACCTTTGCCAATTTTATTGACAAAAATGGGGAGAATTAATATGTAGTTCACACTACAAATACATATGGTTTTCGGCTCATTATGTAAGGGGGACTGGTTTCCATGTGAAATGGATTATTGACTAAGGGGGAGTCATACATATCACCATAGTATTGTTGTCGCAGTTGTGATACAATTGAACTTTGATGTTGTATAATGATACTATGACATTGTATAACAATGATTGAGAATTCTTGTTTTCTCATTGTTATAGCTACGGATTTTCAACAACGATGATGCTGAACTTACAACCTTTGGGATCATTGGAGTACTTGGAAGTGACGAAGATTTCGAGTAATGTTGAAGATTAGGCATGTGGAATAGGAGCTACAAAAGTTTATTCATTTATTTTTGTATTCCATATGTATTGATAGTTTTGTCACTAAAATTAACAAAGTGGGAGATTGTTAGAGCACTGCTCGGTCGAACTCGCATGCGTTGCTATCTCAAGCATGTTTGTCAGTGTTAGTGATCAAAACTATAAGTCTTGATTTCTAGTCTACTATAGATAAGTCTCGGACTAGCATAGAAAGTGTAGTTGAGCTCAAAAACTCCATGGCAATCATCATACAAGACGAAGAACCACTCAAAGAACTGGTGGAACTTCATCGACTAAAAGGTATGTGGATACTTGAACTTATCTATCACTCAAAATTCTATCTACTCTATCTCCTATCTTGAGACAAAAGTCGTTTTTCCATATAGAATTTTGTTAGAGCATTGCTCGGTCAAACTCGCATGCGTTGCTATCTCAAGCATGTTTGTCAATGTTAGTGATCAAAACTATAAGTCTTGATTTCTAGCCTATATAGCTAAAGGTCTCTGACTAGGATAGAAAGTGCAGTTGAGCTCAAGACTCCATGGAAATCATCATACAAGACGAAGGACTACTCAAGGAACTGGTAGAACTTCATCGACTAAAAGGTATGTGGAGACTTGAACTTATCTATCACTCAAAAGTCTATTTACTCTATGTAATATTATTGAGACAAAAGTCGTGTTGATATATAGACTTTCATTATACACATTTGCTATTTCGATCCGAGTTTAACTCGCATATCTATTTCTCGAAATATGTGTCGGTAAGCTCTCGCTTTAGCCAAATTCATCTTTACCTAGTGACGAAAATCATGTTATGTTTCAATCACTTTGGAAATTGCTCTGGCGAAAAATGGTCTGTGAATAATGACTATATAACGTCCTCTGAGAATGTTTCAATGATTGAAATGAGAGTTTAGATTACATAACCATTGGTAGGATATAAGCATTTTTGTGGAAACACATAGTTGTATAAGTCCTTATTCCTTGAACCAAAGCTTGCGAACTTTGTTGATCAAGAGAAACGGCGAAAGTTCTCGACCTGAGAATTTCTGCTGGAGTTTGTAAACTCCTTCAGTGAGCTTAAGTCCGCGAACCCAGTCTGCGAACTTGAGTAGGTTATATCTAAAATCGGTTGTTCTTGAACTCATGTCTATATAAACTAAGGAATGCTTTTGCAAACCGTGGCTATAAAGTTCATGAACCGATTCGAGTGAATCAAACCGTTTTTTCTTCCATTGTGTCTTGTGTAGTTACATAAGATCTAAGCAATTGAACAACTCTCTAACTAGTTCATTTGAGTCATTTGGACTAGTTATGGTGAAGAAGAATATGGTAGATATTAAAGTGATCATATGGCTAACCATTTGGTTAAATATTGTTGAACCAGCAAATGTTAATGTTTGGGAAAGGTTACATAAACCCAAAATTGAACATTTCATTTGTGTGTAACAAGCTAAGTTTTCGATCCAACGGTTGAGAAATATTAGCTTGAATCTAATCAGGTTTTCATCTAACGGTGAATATTTAATGCTTTGTTACCAAGCTAACATTGATTGCAAAGCCTGATTTGAAAGACTATATAAGGGAGAACTCTAGCAACTGGGAAACCTAATCCCCACATCTTACGTGTGATACTATTTGTGCTAATCTAGAGTCGATTCTCCTTTAACCTTTGGTTTCTTCTTCTAAACCAGGTTAACGACTTAAAGACTTCATTGGGATTGTGAAGCCATACCGATACTACTTTTCTTGTAGTTGTGCGATCTGATCTTGCTGTTTCTGTCGTTACGTGGCTTGAGATTTATATCTCAGATAGGCAAGATAGAAAAGTAATCACAAACACTTCGTCTCATCGTTTGTCGTTCCATAATATCTTTTTTCCCTGCGTCGATTAAGATTATTGTGAGGTGATTGATAATACTAGGCTGTTCTTCGGGAATATAAGTCTGGTTTATCAATTGGTTCCTGTTCACCTTGATTTATCAAAAGACGGAACAAAACTCGTAGGTATATTCGTGGGAGATGGATTTATCTATTACCGTAGACTTTCATGTGTAATACAAATTTGTTTATTAAAGTCTTCGGCTTTGGGTCGTAGCAACTCTTAGTTGTGTGTGAGATCAGCTAAGGGAATCAAGTACGTAGCATCCTGCTGGGATCAGAGGCGTAGGAGCATAACTGTACCTTGGATCAGTGTGAGATTGATTGGGGTTCAACTACAGTCCAGACCGAAGTTAGTTTGGAGTAGGCTAGTGTCTGTAGCGGCTTAATACAGTGTGTGTTCCATCTGGACTAGGTCCCGAGGTTTTTCTGCATTTGCGGTTTCCTCGTTAACAAAATTCTGGTGTCTGTGTTATTTCTTTTCCGCATTATATTTTGTTATATAATTGAAATATCACAGGTTGTGCGCTGTTCAATTAATTAGAATATCCGACCTTTTGGTTGTTGATTTAAATTGATTGACAATTGGATATTGGTCTTTGTTACCATCCAAGTTATCTCTCTAGTATTTGATAAAGACTCGCAGATTTCTATTTGCTTGAGTATATATCAAATCGAGAGATTGAGATATAAACTCTTTGATATACTTTTTTATCTAGATTGAGTCTGACTGTCTAGTTGATTCTCTAGAAAGTATATTGGAGTTTGTCCATACAAATTGCTAAGCAAAATATTGGGTGTGGTTGTTGTACCCCCGCTTTTTCAATTGGTATCAGAGCAGGCAAACACATTCAATACCTCACAAGTCTGTGTTTGTAGCGATATGACTCTATGGACAGAAAAGTCTCTAGAAACGCTTCACCAGGATTAAAAACCAATCGTAGAAAAAGTTCTAATAAACTGGTTATTCTCCAGAAAAAATTGGATGAACAAATCCTGATCAACTCTGATCTCATAGCAGAAATTGCAATGATTAAGGATTTGAAATTTGTTAAAATCCCTTTAATGGATTTGAATAACTCCAGTTGTTTCTCTCTGAAGAACAGTCATAAGTCAAGTAATTAACAAAGTTCACATGTTATGAAAACTAATATGACTTAGAACTTTTCTGACGATTCCAATGGTGTTGGCCCATGCTTGTTTTTTGATTCCTCCAATCACTTTCAATATACTTGTATGTCATTCCAAAAGAGACTGAAAGTTACAAGTAATCTTCACACGAAAACTAAACAACTTAGTGCTACTCTAAAAGGACGTACAAAACTATCAGGAAACCCTAAACAGGAAAGTACTAATAGTATGTGAGCTTTTTGTAAGATCATAGCTCGGTCAACCTCGCATGTGTTGCTATCTCAAGCATGTTTGTCAATGTTAGTGATCAAAACTATGAGTCTTGATTTCTAGCCTACATAGCTAAGTCTCGGACTAGGATAAAAAAGTGTAGTTAAGCTCAAGGACTTCATGGAGATTCATCATACAATAACGAAGATGTATACAAGGAACCGTGGAACTTCATCAACAAAAAGGTATGTGGAGACTTGAACTTATCTATCACTCAAAAGTCTATCTCTTCTATCTCCTACTTCTTATGAGATAAAAGTCGTATGCCATAGAGACTAGATCATACACAGTTGATATTTTGAGCCGAGTATATTTCGCATATCTATATCTCGAAATCATGTGTTGGTAAAGAGTTTTTCTTTGATCAAGTTTATCTTCACCTAGTGACTAAAGTCATGAAAAGTTTCAATTACTTTGAGAATTGCTCTAACGCGAAACGGTCTGTGAATAACGACTATATAACGTCCTCTGAGAATGTCTCAATGATTGAAATAAGAGTTTAGATTACATAACCATGTATTCCTTAATTTGAAGTTTTCGAACTTTGTTGATTGAGAGAACCGTAGGAATTGTCTTTGCCAAGTCCGCGAACCCAGTCCACAAACTCAGTCCGCGAACTGACGGAAGTTCTCGACCGAGATTTTTGCTGGGATTTTCCAAAAACTCGTTTGCGTGTAAGTTCGCGAACTAAGTCCGCGAACCTAGTCCACGAACTGGCGAAAGTCTCTTTGCCGAGATTTTCTGCCGAGTTTGGAAAACTCCACCGGTTGTCTTAAGTACGCAAACTTGTTTTTGAGCTTAAGTGGTTATGATCTAAAGATGTGCTCTGAACATGAAACTTAAATTACTAAGGAAAGCTTTATGCAAACCGTGGCTATAAAGTTCATGAGCCGATTCAATCAAATCGAATGATCTTTTTTTCAATTGTGTCTTGTGTAGTTACATAAGATCTCATAGCAATTGAACAACTCTTTAACTAGTTCATTTGAGTCAATTGAACTAGTTATGGTGAAGAAGAACAAGGTTAATATGAAATGCTCATATGGTTAACCTTTTGGGTTACTATGTTGAACCAACATACACGTACACGTTTGGGCATGGTTTTCACAAACCCAGTAAATGTATACCCAAGTGTGTGTGACAAGCTAAGTTTTCGATCTAACGGTTGAGAAATATTGGCTTGAATCTAAATCAGGTTTTCATCTAACGGTAAATATGGATTGCTTTGCAACTAAGGCAAAATCCTGATTTGAAGGCTATATAAAGGAGACATTTAGCATTGTGCAAAACTAATCCCCACACGTCTGTGTGATACTAGTGCGCTCGCTAGAGTCAATTCTCCTTTAACCTTTGGTTTTCTTCTCTAAAACCAGGTTAACGACTAAAGACTTCATTGGGATTGTGAAGCCAGACCGATACTATTTTTATCGTAGTTGTGTGATCTGATCTTGCATCTTCTATCGTACGAATACAATCGATTGATTAGATTGAGATCGTGAGAGTTCTCCGATAGGCAAGATAAAGAAGTCACAAACATCTTCGTCTCACTGTTTGTGATTCCTTGACAAACCGCCTGTGTAGTCAGGAAGGATTGTAGAGAGGTGATTGATTAATCTAGGCTGTTCTTCGGGAATATAAAACCAGATTATCAATTGGTTCATGTTCACCTTGATTTCATATCTTAAGACGGAACAAAACCTAGGGTTCATCTGTAGGAGACAGATTTATCCTTTGATAGACTTTTCTGTGTGAGACAAATTTGTTTATTATCAAGTTTGTGATTTTGGGTTGCAGCAACTCTTGGTTGTGAGTGAGATCAGCTAAGGGAATCAAGTGTGCAGTATCCTGCTGGGCTCAGAGGCGTAGGAGTACAACTGTACCTTGGATCGGTGGGAGACTGAGTGGGGTTCAATTATAGTCAAGTACGAAGTTATCTTGGAGTAGGATAGTGTCTGTAGCGTCTTAATACAGTGTGTATTCAATCTGGACTAGGTCCCGGGGTTTTTCTGCATTTGCGGTTTCCTCATTAACAAAATTTCTGGTGTCTGTATTATTTCTTTTCCGCATTATATTTTATATAATTGAAATAATACAGGTTGTGCGTTCGTGATCATCAATTGGAAATCCAACTTTTGGTTGTTGATTGATATTGATTGATCCTTGGACATTGGTCTTTGGTACCGTCCAAGTTATCATTGTATTTGATAAAGACTCGTTATTGTTTTTAGCTTGAGTAAAACTCAAATCAAGAGAGAGATATTAACTCCTTCAGATAATTTTATCTAGATTGAGTCTTACTGTCTAGTTGATTCTCTATCAAAGTATTTCGGAGTTAGTCCATACAGATTGCTAAGCGAAATATTGGGTGGTGTTGTTAGACCCCCGCTTTTTCAATTGGTATCAGAGCAGGCAAACACGTTTAAGACCTAACAAGTCCGTGTTTGTAGCAATATGACTCTATGGACAGAGGTGCTATCTCTATTAACGTACCACCAGTCTTCGATGGATCCAATTACTTATGGTGGAAAATTTCTACGCGAGCTTTTCTTCAATCGCGTGATTTTCAATCATGGGTATATGTGGTTAATGGCTATGATGCTCCCGTTGTGGCAATCAGTGATATAAACGTTCCCAAGCCTATTGGTGAATACACCGCTGTTGAGATAACTGCTACAAAGCAAAATTCCGACGGTTTGCATGCTAACTACCCCAAATATTCAGCATCATGTGACTAACTGCACTAGATCTAAAGATGCTTGTGATATCTTAGAAACCGTATTTGAAGGAAACTCCAGTGAAAAGGATGCTAGGCTTCAAAACCTTAATTCCGATTGGGAGAATCTTCGTATGGAAGATGAAGAAACATTTGATGAGTTTAATCACAAAGTGTCTAAAATTGTTAATGCATATTTTGCATTGGGTAAGACTACTCCTAAAAAGGACATTGTGATGAAAATTCTCAAATCGCTGCCATCTAGGTACGAGTCTAAGAATCATGCCATCGTTGAGGGGAATAACCTCAATAATGTTTCCAGAAACAGCTTGGTTAGAAAGCTTAATATCTTTGACCATGAGCATACATCCAAAGTCGGTAAGGATGTTGCCTTTAAAGCACAAAAGAACACTAAATTACTTTTCAAAGGTAAGAGTGTTCATGTCCCATGATCAGTATGAGGATGATTTTTCGGATGAAGATCTTGACAAATCAGTCTTCTTGATCACAAGATAGTTTAGGGATCTTCTGTTGAAAAGAAGTAAACGGTTTTCAAGAGACAAACCTAAGTCATCAGACAAACCTCACGGTCACGTACCTCCTAAAAACAGGGATGCTGATGAGGACATGCCTGAGTGCTTTAAGTATAAGGGTTTTGGCCATTTTGCTAACGAATGCCCAAATCGTAGAAAATACACTGGGAACAAAGATCTAGATGTAACACTTGATGAAATGTCTGAAACCTATGATTCCGATGAAGATAGGAAATCAAGTGTATGGCTTCTTTGTGAAAACATCGATTTTGATACTTGCAGCAATACATATATCAATCTCAATGGGTTCAGAGAAGAAGGAAACCCAATAAAGCTGGAAGATTCACTGAATCCGATAACTGGAAACCCTATCAGTTATATTTCAGGATCAACTGTATGTTTGCCTGCTTGCACATCTCAGATGCCTGAATACTATCCAAGTTTGACGTGCTCATTTTGTTCGATGAAGGGACACGAACTATCAAGGTGTTACAAATACAAGCACCAAATAAGGCACGCCAACAAACTTCAACGAAGAGCAGATCGATTAGCAAGGAAGCTGAAACTTGCTCAGAAGACCGCCGAGGTATATAGGATCTTATCTTCGTCTAAGAAGTTGGTTTCCAAGGATAGAATAAGACCATTTGAAAAGAAAATATGGTCAAATTGTTTTGATAGACAAAGATCAGAGGATTCCTCGCATGAGGAAAAAGATGGACAAATCTTTGTTCATCGCAACACAACTTGATTGTGTTGTTGGGAAAATCTTGTCTCATGTGCCTGTTCGAAAAGAGACAAGATTGAGTGCTGATCCAGGCTTCAGAAGAGTTTTTCCTTCTTTTCTTAGATTTGTTATTTTTTGTCTATCAAATAAAAGAAAGGGTTATTATCGACAATTCAACTCTTTATAGGGTTTTAGAGTTGGGCGTATATGAACCTGTCAATAGGTTTCGAACCCTTCCTTTTTCCTTTTGACATCCTATATAAGACAACTTGTTAACTTAAGTGATTAAATCACACAAATCCAGTTGTTTATAACTGTTCTCAAAGCACTATGTCGTCAGATGGAAATGATGTCAACATGATTTTTAAGTCTTCAATCAAGGAAAAAGAGAAATCTCCTGTTTCTAAGTCCCTGAAAAGAAAAAGAAGGAATACAAGAAAACCCAGGGCTGTTCCTTCTAACCTCTCAGAAGTTTTCCGATGTTCTTGATGAGTTAAAGGAAATAAGAAGGGAGATTTATGAAATAAAGACGTTCGTGTCTAAATCTTTGGAAATTCAGAGGACCTAATTCGACCTCTTCAGCCAAGACAGTTCGTGGGTATTGACACTTATCTTCATGAACCTTATGTCCCGATGGTTGTCGATAACAAGGAGTTCGGGAATGATAAAGAATTTCTCAAAGGAATTGTTGCCTAGTATATCTTGTTTTTGGATTAGTTGGAAGAATTACTAGTGCTTTCAATAGCGATGATTGTGACTACACATAGCTATTTTTGTTTTCATCTTCTTATGTTATTTTTTAGGTTTATTGGTTTTAAATTCTAAAAATATTTGTAGGATGATGTTATTGCAATATTGATCTTTATGATTTTGTGGTATTGCAATATTTTTATGGGATATGTATTGTTTGCGTCTGTGAACTTGAAGGTCCCATATTGCTGTCAAAAGTAAAGTCGTTCATAAATCGGTATTCGTATAGATGAAAGGACGAATGGACTTTTGACAATTACAAAAGTGATGCCTATGCAGTCATGTATTTGATGGAAAATAGGATAAATCTTTTGTTTGACAAGGATAAAGTCTATTATATCGTTATGATGGAAAATAGAATAGATCCTTGTATGTTATCCACGGTGTTGATCTTCATTGATCCATTTTGTTATGTTCTACAGTGAAGGCTCCATTGTGTTTCTTATGTTGAGCACGATACAACTAAGTCGATTTTTCTTATTGGATTGTTGGTTGTTCCATAAGATGTTATATGTTGAGCATTATGAACTAAATTAATCATCTTGGTTGGTTATTTAGTTATTTGCTCCGAAAGTCTTCTTTTGTTGAGAAAAATCCTTTGACAATTAAATTGATTACTTTTGTGATTAGTTTGGTTGTTCGTATTCCAATTAGATTAATTATAAGTTCTCTTGTAATTAGTCTAGTTGAGTTTTCATATATCCCACAAATTCTTGTGTTGAGTATATGAAAGGCTATACAAATCATGTTCTATATTGGTTAATGTTGTCGTATATTCCGTAAGGTTTTCCTTATGTTGAGTATGTGAACGATTAAGTTAGTCATCTCCGTATGATTACCTTAGTTGTAGCTCCGTAAGTTTACTTATGTTGAGTACTTTCAATTAAATTGATCACTTTTGTGGTTTGATTTAATTGCGTATTCCAATTAAATTAATCAGGGGTTTACTTGTGATTAATTTGGTTGAGTTTTGGATATAGAAAATCATTTCTATGGTTTTTGGTGTCCAATTATAAAAATCCTTATTTTCTTTCGAATTTAAGGTTGCTCTTGTTTTTCTTTCAGGAATGACACCAAATGGGGGAGAGTTCTTTTGAACATGTGCTTAATGGTAATATCTTGCGGGGAGTGCGGCTGTGGAATTTTATAGGGGTTATCTTGTATCTTAAAACTCCTTGATGAATGCATTTAGCTTCGGCTTTATGATTGCATCTAAATTAAGTTGGTATGTATTTTTCTTTTAGTCTATGAAATGTCTCTTGTGGATATTTCATAATGATCCCGTTCTTGTACCTTTATCAATTTTATTGACAAAAAGGGGGATAAATAATGTAGTTCACACTACAAATACATATGGTTTTCGGTTCATTGTGTAAGGGGGAGTGGTTTCCATAATCGAGGGGGAGTATTGACTAAGGGAGAGTGATACATAATACTATAGTATTATTGTTAAAGTCGTGATACAATTGGACTTTGATGTTACATAATAATACTATGTTACTGTATAATAATGATCGAGAATCTCGATTTCTCTCATTGTTATAGCTACGGATCTTCAACAACGGTGATGCCTAAACTTACAACCTTTGGGATCATTGGAGTACTAGGAAGGACGGAGATTTCAGGGAACGTTGAAGATTAGACTATGGAATATGAGCCACTAAAGTTTATCTTTTTTTATTCCATATGTATTAATAGTTTTGTCATTAAAATTTACAAAGGGGGAGATTGCTAGAGCATAGCTCGGTCAACCTCGCATGCGTTGCTATCTCAAGCATGTTTGTCAAAGTTAGTGATCAAAACTATGAGTCTTGATTTCTAGCCTACATAGCTAAGTCTCGGACTAGGATAGAAAAGTGTAGTTAAGCTCAAGGACTTCATGGCGACTCATCATACAACAACGAAGATCTATACAAGGAACCGTGGAACTTCATTAACAAAAAGGTATGTGGAAACTTGAACTTATCTATCACTCAAAAGTCTATCTCTTTTATCTCCTACTTCTATGAGACAATAGTCGTATGCTATATAGACTAGATCATACACATTAGATAGTTCGAGCCGAGTATATCTCGTCTATCTATATCTCTAAATCATGTGTTGGTAAAGCGTTTCGCTTTGATCAAGTTTATCTTCAGCTAGTGACGAAAGTCATGAAAAGTTTCAATTACTTTGAGAATTCCTCTGACGCGAAACAGTCTGTGAATAACGACTATATAACGTCCCTTGAGAATGTCTCAATGATTGAAATAAGAGTTTAGATTACATAACCATGTATTCCTTAATACGAAGTTTTCGAACTTTGTTGATTGAGAGAAACCGGAGGAATTCGCTTTGCCAAGTCCGCGAACTGACGAAAGTTCTCGACCGAGAATTTCTGCTGGGATTTTCCAAAAACTCGTTTGCATGTAAGTCCGCGAACTGGCGAAAGTCTCTTTGCCGAGATTTTCTGCTGAGTTTGGAAAACTCCGCCGGTTGTCTTAAGTCCACGAACTTGTTTGTGAGCTTAAGTGGTTATGATCTAATGATGTGCTCTTAACATGAAACTTAAATTATAAGGAAATCTTTATGCAAACTGTGGCTATAAAGTTCATGAGCTGATTCAATCGAATCGAATCATCTTTATTTCAATTGTGTCTTATGTAGTTACATAAGATCTCATAGCAATTGAACAACTATTTAGCTAGTTCATTTGAGTCAATTGAACTAGTTATGGTAAAGAAGAACAAGGTTAATATGAAATGCTCATATGGTTAACCTTTTGGGTTACTATGTTGAAAAAACATACACGTACACGTTTAGGTATGGTTTTCACAAACCCCGTAAACGTCTACCCAAGTGTGTGTGACAAGCTAAGTTTTCGATCTAACGGTTGAGAAATATCAGATTGAATCTAAATCAGAAAAACCCTGATTTGAAGGCTATATAAAGGAGACATCTAGCATTATGCAAAACTAATCCCCACACGTCTGTGTGATACTAGTGCGCTCGCTAGAGTCGATTCTCCTTTAACCTTTGGTTTTCTTCTCTAAAACCAGGTTAACGACTTAAAGACTTCATTGGGATTGTGAAGCCAGACCGATAATACTTTTATCGTAGTTGTGTGATATGATCTTGCATCTTTATCGTACGAGTACAATCGATTGATTGGCTTGAGATCGTGAGAGTTTTCCAATAGGCAAGATAAAGAAGTCACAAACATCTTCGTCTCACTGTTTTTGATTCCTCGACAAACTGCCTGTGTAGTCAGGAAGGATTGTAGAGAGGTGATTGATTAATCTAGGCTGTTCTTCGGGAATATAAGACCGGATTATCAATTGGTTCCTGTTCACCTTGATTTCATATCTTAAGACGGAACAAAACCCAGGGTTTATCTGTGGAAGACAGATTTATCCTTTGATAGACTTTTCTGTATGAGACAGATTTGTTTATTATCAAGTTTGCGATTTTGGGTTGCAGCAACTCTTGGTTGTGGGCAAGATCAGCAAAGGGAATCAAGTGCGCAGTATCCTGCTAGGATCAGAGGTGTAGAGTACAACTGTACCTTGGATCAGTGGAAGACTGATTGGGGTTCAACTATAATCCAGTCCGAAGTTAGCTTGGAGTAGGCTAGTGTCTGTAGCGGCTTAATACAGTGTGTATTCAATCTGGACTAGGTCCCGGGGTTTTTCTGCATTTGCGGTTTCCTCGTTAAATTTTTTTTTGGTGTTTGTGTCATTTCTTTTCCGCATTATATTTTATATAATTGAAATAATACAGGTTGTGCGTTCGTTATTATCAATTGGAAATCCAACCTTTGGTTGTTGATTGATATTGATTGATCTTTGGACATTGGTCTTTGGTACCGTCCAAGTTATCCTTGTATTTGATAAAGACTCGCTATTGTTTTTAGCTTGAGTAAAAATGAAATCAAGAGAGAGATATTAAATCCTTGAGATACTTTTATCTAGATTGAGTCTGACTGTCTAGTTGATTCTCTAGCAAAGTATTTCGGAGTTAGTCCATACAGATTGCTAAGCCAAATATTGGGTGGTGTTGTTAGACCCCCGCTTTTTCACTTTTTCTTTAAAATCAACATCACCCTTTCAATGGTTTCTTGACAGTGGATGTAGCAGACATATGAAGGAGGACCAGTAACTTTCAGAGATGGGAGTTGTTTCTACATTAATAATAAAGGGACGATCAAACTGCCGGTGTACCTGAAATCCATGATATAGTATACGTAAAAGGTATGACTGCAAATCTTCTTTCTATTAGTCAAATTTGTGAAAAAGGCCATCGAATTGTCTTCAATGCAAATGGATGTGACATTGTAGACAAAACTGGGAAAGTAATTTTCAAGGGACTCGGGGTAAAAAAACTGTTATCTTCTTGATACTCAGTTTAACAATTGTTGCAATTTGACTAAGGTGGAATCGACACATCTTTGGCATGAGCGTTTTGGTCACATCAACTATCGTCTTCTAACTAAGATCATTAACAAAGAACTTGTTATAGGCATTCCCAAAATCAATGCAAAGATTGAAGGTGTATGTGGTGCCTCTCAAAAGGGTAAACAAACTAAAGTTCACCATAAATCATCTCGAGATACTCTCACTAAAGTCCACTTGATTTAATTCATATGGATCTCTTCGGACCAATTCAACAACCCATGGTTGCTTTAGTTATGGTCGATGATTACACCAGATTCACTTGGGTTGCATTTTTTTCTCATAAAAATGAAACCCTTGATGAGTTCAAGATTATTGTTAAAAGAATCCAGAACGAACAAGGTCGCAAACTAAAGAAAATTAGGAGAGACTGTGGAACTGAATTCAAGGACAGTAAGGTGTTTGAATTTTGTGACGAACTGGAGATTACTCAATTATACTCACCACCCATTACTCCTCAAGCTAATGGAGTTGCAGAAAGAAAAAATAGGAACATTCAGGAAATGGCCAGGGTAATGCTCCATAACAAAAACTTACCTCTAAGGTTTTGGGGAGAAACTGTCTTTACAACATGTTATTTTGATTAACCGTGTTTACTTATAGTCTAAAACCCTAAACACTCCTTACGAGTTGTGGTATGGAAGAAAACCCAACCCACACTATCTTAGAATGTTCTGAAGTAAGTGTTATATCCTAAAAGATCAAGAACAAAGAGGGAAATTCGATACCAAAACTGATGAAGGTATCTTTCTTAGATATGCCTCTGATAGCCGTGGTTTTCGAGTATTTAATCTCAGAACCCAGGTCATGATGGAATCTGCTAACGTTATCATTGATTATATTAGTGATTTTCATCATGATAATCCTCCTGCTGAATTGCCTCCAACCGAGACAATTGAGAAAGTCAAAGAAATACCAGAATCAGTTGAAGTTATCCCAACTGTTGCTGATCCTGATATTTCTAGTGACGAGGATAAGAGTACTGATCAGGCTACTCCTGACGAACGAGAACGTGTCCCTCCACGACACCTCTGGGTTCAAAGGAATCATGATCCCAACAGTATTATAAGAGGAAGATATTCTACAGCTAAGACTAGACGGCAGCTTCAAAACATGTGCAATTTGGTTGTTATCTGTCACAAGTAGAACCAAGAAATATTGATGAAGCTCTAAATGATCCCTTTTGGGTGAATGCAATGCATGAAGAGTTAAATCAATTTCAAAGACAAGACATATGGGAACTCGTACCTTGTCCCTCTAATGTTAATATTGTTGGAACAAAATGTGAAAAAGTGGGGGTCTAACAACACCACCCAATATTTCGCTTAGCAATCTGTATGGACTAACTCCGAAATACTTTCTAGATAATCAACTAGACAGTCAGACTCAATCTAGGTAAAAGTATCTCGAGGAGTTAATATCTATCTCTTGTTTTGATTTACTCAAACTAATAGAAACCAACGAGTCTTTAATCAAATACAAGGAATAACTCGGATGGTACCAAAGACCAATATACGATGATCAATCAATGACAATCAACAACCAAAGGTGGGATTAATCTAATTGATCATCTAACGCACAACCTGTATTATTTCAATCAAAAAGATAAAACAATATAATGCGGAAAAAAAATAACACAGACACCAAAAATTTTGTTAACGAGGAAACCGCAAATGCAGAAAAATCCCGGGACCTAGTCTAGGTTGAACACACACTGTATTAAGCCGCGACATATACTAGCCTACTCCAAGCTAACTTCGGACTGGACTATAGTTGAACCCCAATCAGTCTCCCACCGATCCAAGGTACAGTTTTACTCCTACGCCTCTGATCCTAGCAGGATACTGCGCACTTGATTCCCTTAGCTGATCTCACCCACAACCAAGAGTTGTTGTAACCCAAAATCACAGACTTGATAATAGACAAATATGTCTCACACAGAAAAGTCTATCAAAGGATAAATCTGTCTCCCACAGATAAACCCTAGGTTTTGTTCCGTCTTAAGATATAAAATCAAGGTGAACATAAACCAATTGATAATCCGGTCTTATATTCCTAAAGAACAGCCTAGATTAATCAATCAGTTCTCTACAATCCTTCCTGAGTACACATGCGGTTTGTCGAGGAATCACAAACAGTGAGAGGAAGATGTTTGTGACTTCTTTATCTTGCCTATCGGAGAACTCTCACGATCTCAAGCCAATCAATCGATTGTACTCGTACGATATAAGATGCAAGATCAGATCACACAACTACGATAAAAGTAGTATCGGTCTGGCTTCACAATCCCAATGAAGTCTTTAAGTCGTTAACATGGTTTTAGAGAAGAAAACCAAAGGTTGAAGGAGAATCGACTCTAGCGAGCGCAGTAGTATCACACAGACGTGTGGGGATTAGTTTTGCACAATCCTAGATGTCTCCTTTATATAACCTTCAAATCAGGGTTTTTCCTTAGTTACAAAGCAATCTATATTCACCGTTAGATGAAAACCTGATTTAGATTCAAGCTAATATTTTTCAACCGTTAGGTCGAAAAACTTAGCTTGTCACACACACTTGGGTAGACGTTTACTTGGTTCGTGAAAACCATTCCCAAACGTGTACGCGTATGTTGGTTCAACATAGTAACCCAAAAGGTCAACCATATGAGCATTTCATATTAACCTTGTTCTTCTTCACCATAACTAGTTCAATTGACTCAAATGAACTAGTTAAAGAGTTGTTCAATTGCTATGAGATCTTATGTAACTGCACAAGACACAATTTAAACAAAGATGATTCGATTCGATTGAATCGGCTCATGAACATTATAGCCACGGTCTGCATAAAGCATTACTTAGTAGTTTAATGTTTCATGTTCAAAGAACATATTTAGATCATAACCTCTTATTTTCACAAACAAGTTCGCGGACTTAAGTAAACCGGTTGAGTTTCCCAAACTCGGCAGAAATTCTCGGAAAGAGAACTTCCGCCAGTTCGCGGACTGGGTTCGCAGACTGAGTTCACGGACTAAGCACACAGACAAGTTTTGGAAAATACAGCAGAAATTCTCGGTCGAGAACTCCGTCAGTTCACGAACTGAGTTCGCGGACTTGGCAAGCCAATTCCACAATCCTCCCGATTTCTCTTGATAAACAAAGTTCAAAAACTTCGGTTCAAGGAATACATGGTTATGTAATCTAAACTCTCATTCCAATCATTGAGACATTCTCAGAGGACGCTATGTAGCCGTTATTCACAGATCGATTCACGTCAGAGCAATTCTCAAGGTGATTGAAACTTTTCATGACTTTCGTTACTAGGTGAAGATAAACTTGATCAAAGCGAAACGCTTTACCAACACATGATTTCGAGATATAGATATGCGAGATATACACGGCTCAAAATATCAAATGCGTATTATCTAGTCTATATAGCATACGACTTTTGTCTCATAAGAAGTATGAGATAGAAGAGATAGACTTTTGAGTGATAGATAATTTCAAGTCTCCACATACCTTTTTGTTGATGAAGGTCCACGGTTCCTTGTATAGATCTTTGTCGTTGTATGATAAATCTCCATGAAGTCCTTGAGCTCCACTACACTTTTCTATCCCAGTCTGAGACTTAACTATGTAGGCTAGAAATCAAGACTCATAGTTTTGATCACTAACTTTGACAAACATGCTTGAGATAGCAACTCATGCGAGGTTGACCGATCTATGCTCTAACAATCTCCCCCTTTGTCAATTTTAGCGACAAAAATATTAATACATATGGAATACAAAAAAGATAAACTTTAGTGGCTCATATTCCATAGTCTAATCTTCAACGTTCCCTGAAATCTTCGTCCTTCCAAGTACTCCAATGATCCCAAAGATTGTAAATTTAGCATCACCGTTGTTGAAGATCCGTAGCTATAACAATGAGAGAAATCGATATTCTCGATTATTATTATACAGTGTCATAGTATTATTATGTAACATCAAAGTCCAAGTGCATCACGACTTTAACAATAATACTACGGTGATGTGTATCACTCCCCCTTAGTCAATACTCCATCTCGATTATGGAAACCACTCCCCCTTACATAATGATCCGAAAACCATATGTATTTGTAGTGTGAACTACATTATTTCTCCCCCTTTTTGTCAATAAAATTGGAAAAGGTACAAGAACGGGATCATAATTAAATTTCCACAAGAGACATTTCATAGACTAAAATAAAAATACATACCAACTTAATTTATATGCAATCATAAAGCTGAATCTAAATGCATTCATCAAGGAGTTTTAAGATACAAGATAACCCCTATAAAATTCCACAGCCGCACACCCCGCAAGATATTACCATTAAGCACAAGTTCAAAAGAACTCTCCCCCATTTGATGTCATTCCCGAAAGAACAACAAGAGCGACCTTAATTTCGAAAGAAAAAAAAGGATTTTTAAACACAAAATAGATACTAAAAAGATAACAACAATCCTACAGAAACTGAACTTGGAACGTACCTACTGGAGTATCAGACTCAATTGCCCAAAAGATAAGGATAAGCATAGGGGCAAGAGTCATCGAAACGATTTAATGAACCAAAACAACACCAATAGACTGCCGCAAGTGTTGAGAAGTTGCAGTGTCTAAGGGTTTGGTGAGAATATCAGCTAATTGTTGTTCGAAAGGCACAAATTCCATACCAATGATACTGTTTTCATAAAGATCATGAATAAAATGGTATATTATGTCAATGTGATTTGTTCTTGAGTGCTCAACAAGATTCTCAGTAATTCGAATCGCACTGGAGTTATCACAAAAGATCTTCATTATTCCAGTATCAACTCCATAATCAGCAAACATTTGTTTCATCCATAGGAGTTGAGTACAACATTATCCGGCAGTAATGTATTATGCTTCACATGTAGACAGGGATTGAGAGCTATGATGCACCAATACTGATACGGGGATACTGATACTGTGATACTGATATGAAGATTCGTCAATTTTCATAAAATGGGGATACGGGTCACAGTGGGATACATGTATTTATCAAAAAATATTTAATATAATATTAATTCACTCTACTAAAAAATCATAAAATAAAAAAATCCGATAGATACTATTTTGATTATTAAAGTGAGAAAATATAAATTTTCAGTATTTTGGGTTTCAGTCTACTTATGTTAATTGAATGGATAAAATCACATGTACTCCGATTTCTCTCTAAAACAACATGAAAAACATGACTGCCCAATAAGCCTTAAATTTTTCTAGCACCATTTTTTTTTTACCACCATAAAAATAAATACCAAGTATTTTTTCTTTATAGTCAACAAGTTATTATGTTTAGATATAATTATTCAATATGATCATGATTACAAATAACTATAAATATTTAGAATTTTAGATTTTATGTATAAATTTTTAAATATATAGATTTTGTATAACAAAAAATAAATGTTAGATTATAGGAAGTATCCCCTTATAGAGTATCTGAGAGGTATCCCAGAGTATACCCTACCCTTTTTGTAATTAAAAAAAAGTGACACTTTAAATGGAGTATCTGATACGTATCCCCATGTATCTGATCCTGATACGGCGCCGATACGGATACTTCACCAATTTTGAAGTATCCGTGCTTCATAGATCGAGAGTTTTGCTTCTTGCTATGCCATGCTACAAGATTGAGACCCACATAGTAGAATCCCCCTGATGTACTTTTTATGTCTCCTACCCAATCATTATCAGAATAAGCAGAAAGGTCAGTATTAGTATCAAAAGTATACGAGAGACCATACCCAACAGTGTGATTTATATATCGTATGATTCTTTTTGCAGCTGCAAGATGAGATTCTCTTGGATCCGCCTGAAACCTGACGCAACAACCAACACCGAAGGAAATATCAGGTCTAGTAGCTGTAAGATACAAAAGGCTACCTATAATGGATCGATATAGTTTTTGATCCACTTTTGCTCCTTTCTAATCCTTGTGTAATTTACCAGTAGTAGGCATGGGAGTCAGCTTAGGAGACGACTTATCCAGACCAAATCTTGACACAATATTTCGTGCGTACTTCTCCTGGGACAAGTAAATCCCCTCCTCATGTTGTTGAATCTGTAATCCTAAGAAGTATCTTAATTCACCAACATTTCTCATTTCAAATTCTTTAGCAAGAGATACTTGAAAGTCTTTTGCGAATTTCTCAGAAGTTGATCCATAGATGATATCATCTACATAGATTTGAGCAATTACAACATCTTTCCCACTCCATTTGGTAAACAATGTTTTATCATCTCATCCTCTTGAAAATCCCTTTCTAAGAAGAGAGGTAGTAAGTTTCTCAAACCAGGCTCTTGGTGCTTTCTTCAATCCATATAATGCCTTCTTGAGCTTCAGTACATGATCTGGGAAGTCAGGATTTTCAAATCCCTTAGGTTGAGCGACAAAGACTTCCTCTTTTATAATTCCATTTAGTAACGCTGATTTTATGTCCATCTGAAACTATTTAACCTTGAGAAAGCAGGCATGGGCCAATAAAAGTCGGATGGACTCAAGACGTGCCACAGGAGCAAAGGTTTCGTCAAAATCGATTCCTTCAATCTGTGAATATCCTTGAGCGACAAGTCTAGATTTATTTCTGACAATTGTGCCAAATTCACCAGACTTGTTCTTGAATATCCATTTGGTACCGACAATATTGACATTTGAAGGACAAGGTACACGTTCCCAGACATCTTGTCTTTCAAACTGATTTAACTCTTCATGCATCGCATTGACCCAAAAAGGATCTTTCAGAGCTTCATCAATATTCCTTGGTTCCACCTGCGAAAGATAACAACCAAAATTGCATATATTTTGAAGTTGACCCCTTGTTTTGGCTGTAGAATCCCTTCTCCCAATAATAATGTTGGGGTCATGATTCTTTTGAACCCATAAATGTCGTGGAGGGACACGTTCTTGTTCATCATGAATGGCTTGATCAGTGCTCTTCTCCTCGTCACTAGAAATGTCAGGATCAGTAACAGTTGGGATAACTTCAACTGATTATGGAATTTCTTTGACTTTCTCAATTGTCTCTGTTGGAGGCAACTCAGCAGGAGAACTATCTTGACGAAAATTACTAATGTCTTCGATGATAACATTAGCAGATTCTATCATGACTTGTGTTCTGATATTAAAAACTCGAAAACCACGACTATCAGATGCATAGCCAAGAATGATACCTTCGTCACTTTTAGTGTCGAATTTCCCTCTCTGTTATCGATCTTTCAGAATATAACACTTACTTCCAAACACCCTGAGATAGTGTAGATTGTGTTTCCTTCCATACCATAGCTCATAATGAGTGTTAAGGGTTTTAGACCGCAAATACACACTGTTGATCAAGTAGCATGCTGTATAAACAGCTTCTCCCCAAAATCTTAAAGGTAAGTTTTTGTTGTGGAGTATTACCCTGGCCATTTCCTGTATATTCCTATTCTTTATTTCAGCAACTCCATTAGCCTGAGGATTAATTGGTGGTGAGTATTGTCGAATGATCCCCAATTCGTCACAGAACTCAAATACCTTGGTGTCTTTGAATTCGGTGCCACGATCGCTTCTAATTTTCTTTAGTTTGCGACCTTGTTCGTTCTGGATTATTTTAACAATAATATTGAATTCACCAAGGGTTTCATTCTTATGGGATAGGAATGCAACCCAAGTAAATCTGGTGTAATCATCTACCATAACTAAAGAATACTTCTTACCGGCAACCGTGGGTTGTTTAATTGGTCCGAAGAGATCCATATGAATTAAATCAGGTGGAGGTTTAGTGAGGATATCTCGAGATGATTTATGGTGAAATTTTGTTTGATTACCCTTTTGACAGGCACCACATACACCTTCAATCTTTGCATTGATTTTGGGAATGCCTCTAACAAGTTCTTTGTTAATGATCTTAGTTAGAAGACGATAATTGATGTGACCAAAACGCTCATGCCAAAGATGTCTAGATTCCACCTTAGTCAAATTGCAGCGGTTGCTAAACTGAGTATCAAGAAGATAACCGTTGTTTTTACCACGAGTTCTTTGGAAAATCACTTTCCCAGATGTGTCAACAATGTCACATCCATTAGCATTGAAGATAACTCGATGGCCCTTGACGCAAATTTGACTAATAGAAAGAATATTAGGAGTCATACCTTTAACGTATACCACATTATGGATTTATGGAACACCGGGTAGCTTGATCGTTCCCTTTTTGCTGATGTAGCAACAACTTCCATCTCCGAATGTTACAGGGCCTCCTTCATAGTCAACAGATGAAACAAACCACGTAAGATCTCCTGTCATGTGTCGACTACATCCACTATCAAGAAACCATTGAAAGGGAGATGTAGATCTTAAAGAAAATGCACCCATACTACTAGTACTTCTCGATTTAGAGTTTCCCGGTAGTGTTGTATGAGCTTTTAGAGAATCATACAGTTGTTTAGTTTTCTTACAAAGATTACTTGCAACGTTAAGACTCTTTTGAAAAGACATACACGCTTGTTGTATATGATCGGATGGATCACAACATGAGCCTATTCTTTGAAGATTGTCAAATTGGTTCCTTGTCATATCAGTTTTCTCAACATCCTGTCGTTGATTACTATCTGACTTATGACATTTCTCGAGAGAGGAACAACTGAGATTTTTCAAATTCTTAAAGGGAGTATTTCCAGATATCAAATCCTTAAGAACTGCAATTTCTGCAACAAGACCATGGTTGATCCGGATTTTTTCATCCAACCCTTTATGAAGAGACATCAGTTTGTCAGACCTTTTCCTGCGGCTGTTTTTCACACCTGGTGAAGCGTCAATTGAGAATTTACAGTCCATATAGTCAGATCGCTACAAACACGGACTTGTTAGGTCTTAAACGTGTTTTCCTGCTCAGATAATTGAAAAAGCGGGGTTTAATAACATCACCCAATATTTCGCTTAGCAATCTGTATGGACTAACTCCGAAATACTTTTCTAGAGAATCAACAAGACAGTCAGACTCAATCAAGATAAAAGTATCTCAAAGAGTTAATATCTCTCTCTTGATTTGATTTTTACTCAAGCTAAAAAAAATAGTGAGTCTTTATCAAATACTAGGATAAACTTGGACGGTACCAAAGACCAATGTCCAAGTGTTAATCAATGAAATCAAAAACCACAAGGTAGGATCTCTAATCGATTAAACTTTAACGCACAACCTGTATTATTTCAATTATAAAGATAAACAATATAATGAGGAAAATGAAATAACACAGACACCAGAAATTTTGTTAACGAGGAAACCGCAAATGCAGAAAAACCCAGGGACCTAGTCCAGATTGAATACACACTGTATTAAGAAGCTACATACATTAGCCTACTCCAACCTAACTTCGTACTGGACTATAGTTGAACCCCAATCAGTCTCCGACCGATCCAAGGTACAGTTGTACTCCTACGCCTCTCATCCCAGCAGGACACTGCGCACTTGATTCCCTTAGCTGATCTCACCCACAACCAAGGGTTGTTGCAACCCAAAATCGCAGACTTAATAATAAACAAATTTGTATCACACAGAAAAGACTACCAAAGGATAAATCAGTCTCCCACAGAAAAAACCTAGGTTTTTGTTCCGTCTTAAGATATAAAATCAAGGTGAACATGAACCAATTGATAATCCGGTCTTATATTCCCGATAAACATCCTAGATTAATCAATCACCTCTCAATAATCCTTCCTGACTACACAGGAGGTTTGTCAAGGAATCACAAACAGTGAGACAAAGATGTTTTTGTCTTTTTTATCTTGCTTATCAGAGAACTCTCACGATCTCAAGCCAATCAATATATTTTACTCGTACTATAGAAGATGCAAGATCAGATCACACAACTACGATAAAAGTAGTATCGGTCTGGGTTCACAATCCCCATGAAGTCTTTAAGTCGTTAACCTGGTTTTAGAGAAGAAAACCAAAGGTTAAAGGAGAATCGACTCTAGCGAGCGTACTAGTATCACACAAACGTGTGGGGATTAGTTTTTCACAATGCTAGATGTCTCCTTTATATAGCCTTCAAATCACGGTTTTTCCTTAGTTACAAAGCAATCCATATTCACCGTTAGATGAAAAGTTAATTTAGATTCAAGCTAATATTTCTCAACCATTAGATCGAAAACTTAGCTTGTCACACACACTTGGGTAGACGTTTACTGGGTTCGTGAAAACCATGCCCAAACATGTACGCGTATGTTGGTTCAACATAGTAACCCAAAAGGTCAACCATATGAGCATTTCATATTAAACTTGTTTTTCTTCACCATAACTAGTTCAATTGACTCAAATGAACTAGTTAAAGAGTTTTTCAAATGCTATGAGATCTTATGTAACTACACAAGACACAATTGAAACAAAGATGATTCGATTCGATTGAATCGGCTCATGAACATTATAGCCACGGTTTGCATAAAGCATTACTTAGTAGTTTAATGTTTCATGTTCAGAGCACATCTTTAGATCATAACCTCTTAAGTTCACAAACAAGTTCGCGGACTAAGCACACAAACGAGTTTTGGGAAATCCAGCAGAAATTCTCGATCGAGAACTTCCGTCAGTTAGCGAACTGAGTCTGCGGACTGCATCTGTGGACTGAGTTCGCGGACTTGGCAAGCCAATTCCACAATCCTCCTGATTTTTCTTGATCAACAAAGTTCGAAAGATTCGTTTCAACGAGTTCATGGTTATGTAATCTAAACTCTCATTCCAATCACTGAGACATTCTTAGAGGACGCTATGTATACGTTATTCACAGACCGATTCAAGTCAGAGCAATTCTCAAGGTGATTGAAACTTTTCATGACTTCCGTCACTAGGTGAAGATAAACTTGATCAAAGTGAAACGCTTTACCAACACATGATTTCGAGATATAGATAGGCGAGATATACTCGGCTCTAAATATCAAATGTGTATGATCTAGTCTATATAGCATACAAATTTTGTCTCATAAGAAGTTGGATATAGAAGAGATAGACTTTTGAGTGATAGATAAGTTCAAGTCTCCATATACCTTTTGGTTGATGAAGTTCCACGGTTCCTTGTATAGATCTTCGTCGTTGTATGATGAATCGCCATGAAGTCCTTGAGATCAACTACACTCTTCTATCCTAATCCGAGACTAAACTATGTAGGTTAGAAATCAAGACTCATAGTTTTGATCACTAACATTGACAAAAATGCTTGAGATAGCAACGCATGCGAGGTTGACCGAGTTATGCTCTAATAGTCCTTACTTGTGAGATCGAGATGCGATTTTACATAGGAGAGAGCAGAAGTATACCTTCACTAAAGATGGGAAAGATTTTGTGATACGAGCTATAGACTCTCCTTTTGAGGGGGCGAGCTTGATTACAACCACTCAGGCTAAGCGGTTGGTGAATGCTAGTACTAATTTCATTCTCCTTGTGACTCATTCTATTGACGAGAATCCGAGTAGAATATCGTAGAAAATACACTGGGAACAAAGGTCTTGCTGTAACACTTGATGAGGATGTCTGACAATTATGATTCTGGTGAAGACAAGAAATCAAGCCTTGCTCTTCTATGTGAAAACATCGATTTTGATAAGTGTAGCAATACATATATCAATATTGATGGCTTTGTAGAAGAAAACCCAATCAATATGGAAGAATCAATTGAACTTTCCTTTGGAAACGCCTTGTTTAATGTTTTAGGATCTACCGTGTGCCTAGCAGCTTGCGTTTCAAAGGTGCCTGAACCATCTTTTGCGTTGACATGCTCCTATTTCTCTCTCAAGGGACATGAGTTTTCAAAGTGTTTCAAATACAAACACAAGATGAGATATGTCAACAAACTTCAACGAAGAGCATATCGTCTAGCCACCAAGCTTAAACTCGCGGAGAAAACAGCTGAGGTATGTAAGATCTTATCTTATCTTATCTTCATCAAAGAGATTAGTTTCCAAAGATATATATATAGGCCATATATTAGAGAAGAAAACATGGTCTAAACATACGGAAAGGAAGGATTCCATGAATTCCAACCAAAAGGGTCATGGTGGACAAATTGTTGTTCACCACAGCACAACTTGATTGTTTTGTCATGTGCATATTGTTTCATATGCCCGTTCAAGAGAGACAATATCTTGCACACCTCAGGCTTTAAAAATAAAATATGTTTTAGCTTTTTTTTTTTAGCGTTGTGTTGATTGGTTTTTGGAATTCGTCCATATCACTGTTGATATTGGAAGAGACTATTTTAAAATAAGAGGGTTATTATCGACAATTCTACTCTTTATAGGGTTGTGAGTTGAACGTGTACGAACCTGTTTAAAGGTTTCAAAACCCCACATTCTTTTTTTCCTTCTATGATACTCTTTATATCTTAAGACTAGGGCTGCACATGGGTCGGTTTGGGTCGGTTTTGGCCTCACCCACCACCCAACCCACTGATGGCGGGTAACAGAAGTTGTCACCCGTAACCAACCCACCATTACAATGGGTTGGTTTTCACCCGACCCACAATATGTCGGGTTGGATCGGGTGGGTGGCGGGTTACCCGCCATAACTTGCAAGTTACCTATTTAAACATCATACTGAAGTTACTTAAAAGTTTTTACAAAATACTGTAACTGCATGCAAAGTGATAAAGGTCTAACAATAACAATAAATGAGTTCAACTGTTCAAAGCTCAAAAGATAAAAGAGTGCATTACTATTGCCTACTATACTAAAGCCAAATAAGCTAGTTTTTCACATGCCAGCAGCCAGCCTCCTCTTTCACTGACAAAGTAGCTTTAATAGTTTAATGCTTTCAAGTTTCAACAACCAATCCAAACTGTAATTTTGTACCCTGAAATGGTAGGATAATCAGTTTGTTAGACATTAAATAGCAAGCTCAGGCTAACTAAATGATAACTGTTTATTCCATAGACAAAGCATTGAATCCCAAATAATTTTGCTGCATTCATGTTGGTTTCATCAGAAAAGTATAAAAAAGAATTAACACCATCACCACATAATTGATACGATTCTTACCCTTTGCATTTTTTTCTCTGTTAGCTTATTCTATGATGATGGAAGAAGCAGCAAGGTCACCAAATATCTCTGCAAGCAAAATGAGTAATTAGAATGGATGTAATAGAAGTACAAAAAACCTAACGAGTACTCTATTATAACTTTAAACTTCAAAAGAGCCTTAAACCCTAACTATTTTCTTACTTCGATGTTTGATCTGTAACCCTAGTTGTGGAAAATCTGATTAGAAGTGATAAACCTAAGAATGCCCAGTTCACACAGCTCCATTGAACAATAATCTATTTGATCAAAATTTTAATCTAATCAACGTCTTTAGTTCTACTGTCCAGATGATAGGATAATGGATTTATATTCCAAACCTTCTTGCATCTTCGCAACACTATGATACAAATAGTAATTTATTTTACAGAATCTCATCTCCACAGTCAAATTACACTCTAGAGTCTAGACAAAGGGGCTGCCTGAGACAAGCTTTCGTTGGTTGAGTTTTTTAGAGAAATTGTAAAGTAAAGTATTCTGCACAGAATATTTTGCAAAATGTATGAAACAAAACACAAGACTACGCAGTTGCGACAATAAGGTTGAGAAGATGGTGTAGATGAGCCAGATGTACTCCCTATCCCTGCTGATGGTCCATGCACTTTTCCAGAACGCGGTGGATGTGGAGGGGGAGGTCCCATTTGTGATGCCACTCCATTTACAACTGGAATATTAAAATCAGAATCATCTTCTGATATTTCAACCATGGTAACCTGCACAAAAGAAATAAGTTACAAGTTAGTGAGTTACAACAGTAGCTACAGTACAACAATCAACAAAATACAAAATGGTACTACTGGTGGTGAAGACTGAAAAACATAAATGGTCATCAAATTGAAATACTAAGTAAAGTACAGCAACATAAACTCATCCAAATCAGCAACAATCAACAAAAGAATATATTAAACCCTAATTGAAAGAGAAGAAAACTAGAATCACTAGTACCCTAATTGAAATCAAAACAAGCAATTCATCAAACCCTAATTGAAAAATAAAAAATCAAGCCGTTAATCGGACCCTAATTGAATTTGAAGATGAAAATATACTAGAAGTATAAAATAATTCATCAAACCCTAATTGATGATTCATATCAAAGAAGAACATAAACTACGCAAAATGGTTCCAAAAAAAAACCCTAACTGTAACAGACTAACAGTATCTTACTTACTGAACTTTGAATTAATGTTACTATGTTGAATCTTGCATTGAAGGACTGAAATCTAAAGTAAAAATGGCAGCGGCAGTTTTTTTTTTTTCGAAGAAGAAGAAGAGTGAAGACTGAGAGAAAGAAAGAAAAATGGCAGAAGAAAGAAGAAGAGTGAGACTGAGAGAAAGACTGAGAAAGAAGAAGAGTGAAGAGTCTGAAGACTGAGAGAAAGAAAGAAAGAAGAGTGAAGACTGAAAATGGCAGCGACAGGCTTTGCGATTAGGTTTAGATAAGAGTTCGTTTTGTATAAACGGCTAGGATTAAATGATGAGGGTAATCTAACGGTTGTTGTAGTTTAAGGCGGGTGGGCGGGTTGGGTCGGGTGACGGAAGATGCTACCCGCACCCAACCCAACATGTGGCGGGTTCAAATTTTGTGATCCATAGTCGAACCACTCCTAAATGGGTTGGTTCGGGTGTGGTTATTTTTGGGCGGGTGCGGGTTGGGTCGGTGGGTTGGGTCGGTTTTGTGCAGCCCTACTTAAGACTTCTTCTTGAGGCTTGATTGTGAACTCCTCTCACACAACCGTGCTTTCATGGATACTCCAAGCACCATGTCTTCTGATGGGAAAGATATCAATATGATTTTTAAGCCATCAATCACTAAGGAAAAAGATAAATCTCAATTTCCTCCAACTTTAAAAAGAAAAAGAAGGAATGTGAAGAAGCCAAGAGTTTTTCCTTCAAACTCTCAGAAGTTTTCTGATGTTCTTGAATAGTTGAAGCTGGCAAGAAAAATATTCAGCAAATAAAGGCTTGTGTTTTAAGATCATTGGAAATTCATAAGGTCCTGGTTCGACATCATCAGCCAAGAAGGTTTATTGGTATTGACTCCTTCCTCCATGAACCATATGTTCCAATGGCTGTTGACGACAAGGAGTTCGGGGATGACAAGGAATTTTTCAAAGATCTTAATGTCTAGTAAAACTTCTTAAGAGAATTTTATTCTTGTTTTTTGTTTAAGAAGGATAACTAGGATTTGGAATATCCATTATTGTGAGTACACGTAGCTATGTCCAACGTTTTCATCTTCGTGTTTTTAGATTCATTTGTTTAAATTCTAAAAGTTGGTTTGGAAGATGATTTTTGCAGTATTAATCTTTATGGTTTTATATATTGCAATATGTTATGGGATATGTGTGTTTGCGTCCGTGAACTATTATTGTCCCATACAATGTCAAAAGTTATCTCGTTTATATATCGATATGCATGTATTGATACAAGATCGATGAACTTTTTGACAAACAAAAGTTAAGCCTATTATGTCAACTCATTGATGGATGATAGGTTACAATCTTTTGTTTACGAGGATTATGTCTATTGTATGTCGTTATGTAAATAGTGATGAAGATAGAATGAATCCTTGTATATTCCGCAATATTGATCTTTCCCTGATCCATATTTTATGTGTATATTGTGCGGCTCCATAAGTCTTATTGTGTGATCATTCCCAACTAAACTAATCATAGATTCATTTGTGATTATTTTGGTTTGTGTATTCCATTTAAATTAATCATGGGTTCTCTTGTGATTAGTTTGATTGAGAAGTTTTTGGATACAAATTCATTTTGTGGTTTTTGGTGTCCAAACAAATCATTCTTTTCTTGTAAAAGTAAGGTCGCTCTTGTTGTTCTTTCGGGAATGACATCAAATGGGGGAGAGTTCTTTTGAACTTGCGCTTAATTTCCATATCTTTGTGGGGAGTGCGGCTGTGGAATTTTGAGGAGTTATCTTGTATCTTTATAAACTCCGTGATGAATGCATCTATCTTCGTCTATATGATTGCATCAAAACAAGTTGATATGTGCTTTTGTTTGGTATTGAAGTGTCTCAATGAAAATTTCATTAGGATTCCGTTTTCGTACCTTTGCCAATTTTATTGAAAACAAAGGGAAGAATTAATATGTAGTTCACACTACATACATATGGTTTTCGGATCATTATGTAAGGGGGAGTGGTTTTCGTGTTGAGACGAAGTATTGACTAATATCTAAACATTCTCTTGATGTAAAAACTGTTTATTGGGAAAGACTCCTAGAAGAACAGTTGGATGAAATTTCTGATGAAGCTGATTCAAATATTGATAGAGATGTTGATGAGGAAGTCTCAGTGTATGTTAAGTTTTTGGATTCGTGTAATATGAAGAAGATGACAACTTCTCATGTCACACGTCTTCTGACTCCTCTCTGTCGAGAAAACAAGAAATTGAGAAGATGTTACGCAGGTGTTTATTTTTCGAGTCGTTCTACCGAATCGATCCTCAAGAATTCTGAGGAAAACCTATGTATGAAGTCACTTGAATGTGATAATCTTTATCAAAAGTACTTTTTGTTGGAAGAGAAACTTGCAGAATCTGAAGCAAGGTTTAACTCCCAGCAAACAAGTTTTGACGACAGAGAAAGCGCTTATCTCACTCGAGAAAAACGCCTTGAGGCTGATTTAGTTGCTGCTCTTGATAAAATCAAGATGTTGGAAGATGACTTGAAAAAGTTCAATACTAGTTCAAGCAAATTAACCACTATGCTAGGAGAAAGTAAAAATCATCGTGATACACGAGGATTAGGATATAAGGGAATAGATGCTCCAAGTACTAGCAAAGAGGTAAAATTTGTCAAGGCTAGTGATTCTTCTCAACAAAAGGTTTTCACTGATGGAAAAAGTGAAACACCTTCTTCGGAAGTTAAGGTTCAAAAGAGCGAAGTTTATCAACCTCCAAAGTTAGCACACACGGATCGAGGTAAGAACATTCCTTATGTTTGCCACTATTGCGGAAATAAATGTCACCTGGAAAGGAGATGTCGTTTCCGTATAAGGAATGAGAAACTTCATGATGTTCTTGTTTGGGAATCACAAGAAGTTGTGAAACCAAGATCATACGTTAAGACTGATCCTCTTAACATTACAGGTTGTAATTTTCCAACCTTTAGGAAAAGGAATCAGTGCTATGATAGACCTAGATTTGCCTATAAACGTCGTACGAATCCTTTTCATAATCGTAATGGTTATCAAAAGGGTAACTTCGTAAAGACGAAGACAAGATCCGATGCTCCCAATTGGAGAAAGACTAACTTGCAAAATAATAGTCAATCCAATTCTCTTCCAAGAATTCTAGAAGAGAGTGATGGGAAGAAGGTTCGTTCCGACTGTTCCTAAACGCACTCAGAAGTGGATACCAAAGAAAGACAATGATGTTTTGAGTGTGAAAAGGAATGATCTTCCAAAAAATTCCATGACTATGGAAAAGGCAGTATGCATGATGTTGGAACTTAACAAGTTTTTTGGAAAAATGGAATTGGATGTGAAAGGTTCTAAAAGTGATCTCTTTCATGATAATCCAAAGGTCACTTGTGGTGAGCAAAACTTTGTTCATCCCAACGCAACTTGATTATGTTGGAAGTGCATTATCACCAAGGAATGCCCTGTTATGTACACGGTGAGGGAAGCACAAGAATTGGGGCACACAGATTATGTTCGGTAAGGCGGTAGAATTCGATTGGATTCATCTAAAAAGGTATGTCTATAAACTTGAGCAATATTTGTACTTTTATTTGCTTAGAATACTTATAATAATCTTGCTTATCGTTCATTTCTACCCAACTTGATCTGTGTTTAAGGTTATTAAATGTTTAGGTTTGAAAATAATAGTTCGGGATGTTTGGACTAAATGGTACACATACCAAGTATGCATAACAGCATTTAAAATCAAAATTCATGGGTTTAAGTTCACAAACCCGTATGCATACTTGACGTCGATATTCGGTAAACTTGTTTTGGCCGTAACTTCTTCGTCCGAACTCGGATTTACCTCATTCTTTTTGAATTATCCTCCTTATTGAATTACCTTCAAAATGGAGATGAGAATTGTTGAATTTGGATGAGTTAATATTAGTCTTTGTCCTGTCTCTTTTTTTTTAGTGTTTGCTCCGTTTCGTTGCATTGTTTTATTCTCTTGGACTTGGGCATTGGGATTCTTGGAGAAATCCTATTATAAGCTATTTTGTGGATGTTACAAGAGTGATGTTGGTGAATCACAAAGAAGGAAGTTCGAGAATGAGTAGTAGGTCACATTGCTATAAATTCTTGAGTGTTCACAATCATCTCATGTGAACTATGGTGCATAGTCGTCAATCACTTTGTATGTTCTTCTTTGTTAAGGAAATATTTTTATAAGCTTTTGGTAACCACTCTTGGTATAAATCCATGCGAAAAATATTGATTATACCTTCTAAGGGAAAAGATTGTGATATTGCAATTGTTTATGGGATATATATTGTTTGCATCCATGAACTTGAAGGTCCCATATGTTGTCAAAAGTAAAGTCGTTCATTAATTGATATTCGTATTGATGAAAGGACGAGTAGACTTTTGAAATTTACAAAAGTTAAAGCCTATATTGTCATTTACTTGATGGAAGATAGGTTAAAATCTTTTGTTTGCAAGGATAAAGTCTATTATGTCATTATGCAGATAGTGATGGAAAAATAGAATAGATCCTTGAATGTATTCCACGGTATTGATCTTTATTGATCCATATCTTATGTATTACTGTGAGGCTCCGTAATGTGTCTTATGATGAGCACGACACAACTAAGTTGATTATTCTATGATTGGATTTGTTGGTTGTTCCATAAGGTACTATATGTTGAGCATGTTGAACTAAATTAATCATCTTGTTTGGTTATTTAGTTATTACTCCGTAAGATTCCTCTTATGTTGAGTACTTGAACGGTTATACTAATCATGTTCTTTTGGTTAATGTAGTCGTATATTCCATAAGGTTTTCCTTATGTTGAGTATATGAACGGTTAAGTTAGTCATCTCCGTATGATCATCTTAGTCGTAGATCCGTAAGTTTACTTATGTGAGCATAATCAATTAAATTGATCACTTTTTTGTGTATTGATTTGGTTGCGTATTTCGATTAAATTAATCATGGGTTTACTTGTGATTAATTTGATTGAGTTTTTGGATAGAGAAAATCATTCCTATGGTTTTTGGTGTCCAATAAAAATCCTGTATTTTCTTTCGAAATTAAGGTCGCTCTTGTTGTTCTTTCGGGAATGACATCTAATGGGGGAGAGTTCTTTTGAACTTGTGCTTAATGGTAATATCTTGCGGGGTGTGCGGCTGTGGAATTTTATAGGGGTTATCTTGTATCTTAAAACTCCTTGATGAATGCATTTAGCTTCGGCTTTATGATTGCATCTAAATTAAGTTGGTATGTATTTTTTTCTTTTAGTCTATGAAACGTCTCTTCTCGGAAATTTCATTAGGATCCCGTTCTTGTACCTTTGCCAATTTTATTGACAAAAAGGGGGAGAATTAATGTGTAGTTCTACTACATATACATATGGTTTTCGGATCATTGTGTAAGGGGGAGTGGTTTCCATGTGATATGGAGTATTTACTAAGGGGGAGTGATACATATCACCATAGTATTATTGTTAAAGTCGTGATGCAATTGGACTTTGATGTTACATAATAATACTATGCCATTGTATAATGATGATCGAAAATCTCGATTTCTCTCATTGTTATAGCTACGTATCTTCAACAACGGTGATGCTAAACTTACAACCTTTGGGATCATTGGAGTACTTGGAAGGACGAAGATTTCAGGGAACGTTGAAGATTAGACTATGGAATATGAGCCACTAAAGTTTATCTTTTTTGTATTCCATATGTATTAATAGTTTTGTCACTAAAATTGACAAAGGGGGAGATTGTTAGAGCATAGCTTGGTCGACCTCGCATGCGTTGCTATATCAAGCATGTTTGTCAATGTTAGTGATCAAAACTATGAGTCTTGATTTCTATTCTACATAGATAAGTCTCGGACTAGGATATAAAAGTGTAGTTGAGCTCAAGGACTTCATGGAGATTCATCATACAACGATGAAGATCTACTCAAGGAACCGTGGAACTTCATCAACAAAAAGGTATGTGGAGACTTGAACTTATCTATCACTCAAAAGTATATCTATTCTATATCCTACTTCTTATGAGACAAAAGTCGTACGCTATATAGACTGGATCATACACATTTTATATTTCGAGCCGAGTATATCTCGCCTATATATATCTCGAAATCATGTGTTGGTAAAACGTTTCGCTTTGATCAGGTTTATCTTCACCTAGTGACGAAAGTCATAATGTTTCAATCACTTTGAAAATCTCTTTGACGAGAAATAATATAACAACTATATAACGTCTTCTAAGAATGTTTCAATAGTTGGAATGAGATTTTAGGTCAATGTAACCAATTATAAATATAAACATTGTGTGGTAACACATATGTGCATAAATCCTATTCCTTAATCCGAAGTTTGCGAACTTTGTTGATTGAGAGAAACCGGAGGAATTGGCTTTGGCAAGTCCGCGAACTCAGTTTGCGAACTCAGTCCGCGAACTGACGGAAGTTCTCTTACCGAGAATTTCTGCTGGGATTCCAAAAACTCGTTTGCGTGTTTAGTCCGCGAACTCAGTCCGCGAACCTTGTCCGCGAACTGGCGGAAGTCTCTTTGCCGAGATTTTCTGCTGAGTTTGGAAAATTCTGCCGGTTGCCATATGTCCGCGAACTTGTTTACGAACTTGAGTGGGTTATGATCTAAATATGTGCTCTGAACATGAAACTTAAATTACTAAGGAATGAAGTATGCAAACCGTGAATATAAAGTTCATGAGCCGGTTCAATTAAATTGAATCATCTTTGCTTCAATTGTGTCTTGTGTAGTTACATAAGATCTCATAGCAATTGAACAACTCTCTAACTAGTTCATTTGAGTCAATTGAACTAGTTATGGTGAATAAGAACAACGTTAATATGAAATGCTCATATGGTTAACCTTTTGGATTACTATGTTGAACCAACATACACGTACACGTTTGGCCACGGTTTTCACAAACCCAGTAAACGTATATCTCAAGTGTGTGTGACAAGCTAAGTTTTTGATCTAACGGTTGATAAATATGTGAGATTAAGTGGTTATGATCTAAAGCTGTGCTCTGAGCATGAAACTTAAATTACTAAGGAAAGCTTTATGAAAACCGTGGCTATAAAGTTCATGAGCCGATTCAATCGAATCGAATCATCTTTGTTTCAATTGTGTCTTGTGTAGTTACATAAGATCTCATAGCAATTGAACAACTCTTTAACAAGTTCATTTGAGTCAATTGAACTAGTTATCGTGAAGAATAACAAGGTTAATATGAAATTCTCATATGGTTAAGCTTTTGGGTTACTATGTTGAACCAACATACACGTACACGTTTGGGTATGGTTTTCACAAACCCAGTAAACGTCTACCCAAGTGTGTGTGACAAGCTAAGTTTTCGATCTAACGGTTGAGAAATATCAGCTTGAATCTAAATCAAGTTTTCATCTAACGGTGAATATAGATTGCTTTGTAACTAAGGCAAAACCCTGATTTGAAGGCTATATAAAGGAGACATCTAGGATTGTGCAAAACTAATCCCCACACGTCTGTGTGATACTACTGCGCTCGCTAGAGTCGATTCTCCTTTAACCTTTGGTTTTCTTCTCTAAAACCAGGTTAACGACTTAAAGACTTCATTGGGATTGTGAAGCCAGACCGATACTACTTTTATCGTAATTGTGTGATCTGATTTTGCATCTTCTATCGTACGAGTACAATCTTATTGATTGGCTTGATATCGTGAGATTTCTCCGATAGGAAAGATAAAGAAGTCACAAACATCTTCGTCTCACTGTTTGTGATTCCTCGACGTCCTCTTGTTTATACAAGTAAGACTGTTGATAGTTGATTGATTAATTTAGGTTGTTCTTCGGGAATATAAAAGCGGATTATCAATTGGTTTCTGTTCACCTTGATTTCATATCATAAGACGGAACAAAAACCCAGGGTTCTTCTGTGGGAGACAAATTTATCCTTTGATAGACTTTTCTGTGTGAGACAAATTTGTTTAGTATCAAGTCTGCGATTTTTGGTTGCAGAAACTCTTAGTTGTGGGTGAGATCATCTAAGGGAATCAAGTGCGCAGTGTCCTGCTAAGATCAGAGGCGTGGGGAGTATAACTGTACCTTGGATCAGTGGGAGACTGATTGGGGTTCAACTATAGTCCAGTCCGAAGTTAGCTTGTAGTAATCTAGTGTCTGTAGCGGCTTAATACAGTGTGTATTCAATCTGGACTAGGTCCCGGGGTTTTTCTGCATTTGCGGTTTCCTTGTTAACAAAACTTCTGGTGTCTGTGTTATTTCTTTTCCGCATTATATTTTATATAATATAAATAATACAGGTTGTACGTTAAAGATCATCAATTGGAAATCCGACCTTTGGTTGTTGATTGATATTGATTGATCCTTGGACATTTGGTACCGTCCAAGTTATCTCTCTTTGATAAAGACTCGCAGATTTCCATTTGCTTGAGTAAAGATCAAATCGAGAGATTGAGATATAAACTCTTTGATATATCTTTTTATTGATTGAGTCTAACTGTCTAGTTGATTCTCATAAAAAGTATATTGGAGTTTGTCCATACAGATTGCTAAGCGAAATATCGGGTGGTGTTGTTAGACCCCCTCTTTTTCAGTTATCTTCTTGATACTCAGTTTATCAATTGTTGCAATTTGACTAAGGTGGAACCGACACATCTTTGGCATGAGAGTTTTAGTCACATCAACTATCGTCTTCTAACTACGATCATTAACAAAGAACTTGTTAAAGGCGTTCCCAAAATCAATGCAAATTAAGATTGAAGGTGTATGTGGTGCCTATCAAAAGGGTAAACAAACTAAAGTTCACCATAAATCATCTCGAGATATTCTCATTAAAGCTCCACTTGATTTAATTCATATGGATCTCTCCGGACCAATTCAACAACCCACAGTTGCTGGTAAGAAGTATGCTTTAGTTATGGTAGATGATTACACCAGATTCACTTGGGTTGCATTTCTGTCTCATAAAAATGAAACCCTTGATGAATTCAAGATTATTATTAAGAGAATTCAGAACGAACAAGGTCGCAACCTAAAGAAAATTAGGAGCGACCGTGGAAATGAATTCAAGGATACTAAGGTGTTTGAATTTTGTGACAAATTGAGGATTATTCAACAATATTCACCACCCATTACTCTTCAAGTTAATGGAGTTGCAGAAAAAAAAATAGGAACATTCAGGAAATGGCCAAGGTAATGCTCCATAACAAAAACTTACCTCTAAGGTTTTGGGGAGAAGCTGTTTTTACGGCATGTTATTTGATCAACCGTGTTTACTTACGGTCTAAAACCCTAAACACTCCTTATGAGTTGTGGTATGGAAGAAAACCAAACCTTCACTATCTTAGAGTGTTCGGAAGTAAATGCTACATTCTAAAAGATCGATAACAGAGAGGGAAATTCGATATCAAAAGTGATGAAGGTACCTTTCTTGGCTATGCTTCTGATAGACGTGGTTTTCGAGTGTTTAATCTCAGAACTCAAGTCATGATGGAATCTTCTAATGTCATCATCAATGATTATTAGTGATTTTCATCATGATAATCCTCCTGCTGAGTTTCCTCCAACCGATACAATTAAGAAAGTCAAAGAAATACCAGAATCAGTTGAAGTTATCCCAACTATTGCTGATCTTGATATTTCTAGTGATGAGGAGAAGAGCACCGATCAGGCTACTCCTGACGAACAAGAACGTGTCCCTCCACGACACCTCTGGGTTCAAAGGAATTATGATCCCAACAGTATTATTGGGGGAAGAGATTCTACAGCTAAGACTAGAGGCAAACTTCAAAACATGTGCAATTTTGGTTGTTATCTGTCACAAGTAGAACCGAGAAATATTGATGAAGCTCTGAACTGAAAAAGCGGGGGTCTAACAACACCATCCAATATTTCGCTTAGCAATCTGTATGGACTAACTCCGAAATACTTTGCTAGAAAATCAACTAGACAGTCAGACTCAATCTAGATAAAAGTATCTCAAGGAGTTAATATCTCTCTCTCGATTTGATTTTTACTTAAGCTAAAAACAATAGCGAGTCTTTATCAAATACAAGGAATAACTTGGACGGTACAAAATACCAATGTCCAAGTGTTAATCGATGAAATCAACAATGATCGAATTTTATATAGTGGTAAATAGAGTTGTCGTTCACTCGGACTTAATGAGATTGATTTTAGATTTAATAGAAGAAAATACTAAAAATATATACAAAATATGTCACGGGATGAAGAATTTACTGGGACTCAGGATTTCACTGACTTTCATATTCAAGTGGTTCAAAAATTAATCCTAGGCAATTATAGCTCAAAGTAAAAGAAACACTAACTCTATTCTTTGCCAAAGTAGATTTCATAAAACATTAGTTGTATATTGTAAGCATGAAGCATCAAAATTATTTAGAACTAAGCATGCGTCATCAAACAAAGTCACAAATAATTAATAGAAATCATAAATCATTAAAAATCGGTGCAAAAAGAAAATTAAGAAATTAATTTAATTTACCACATGATGAAATTCAGCTTCGTCCGTCGCCCCATAGATGGGGTCTAACTGCTCATGTTGGAAATACACTTAAAAGTTGATTTCATTGCTCAAAAAGGTGTTTGCAAGAGGAAAGAGTATAAATCAGTGTGTTTGTAACAGATATAACTGTTACAGAACCCACTGTTACAGAGAAACACTAATAGACTGTTGCGAACTCGAAATAATTGTTACAGAAATTGTTACAAAGTTATTGGATTTGAATGTATAGGCAACGGTTTCTGTGACTGTCTAAATATGATGTTTTGTGTTCTTCCTCTTCTTCTTCGCCTGAAAGTGCAAAACTCGTTTGCAACTTCTTCTACGGACCAGAACTTCACCCCTAACTCTCCATGCCTCGTTTATGTGATCCCAGCATCCTATAAATACCCATTTGGACCGAGAATAAATCCCTATAACTCCAAATAATCTCGGCAATCAACCAAAATATTTTCTTTTACTTCCATGCAAGATACAAGATTTTTCTTTGCTATTTCAACTCCTCACGCAGCTGACTTGTGTTTAAACACTCCAAAAACGTTCCTAGCACCTCTTAAATCGCAACCAACTGCTTCTTCCCACACGCAAACATCAGCTGCACTTGGGACAGAGAAGGAAAAGAAAAACCGCGAAAACCCTACTTCTCTGTTTTGCCAAAACTTCATGGATAACTTTGTTTCTTCGATTCAATGTCCATTACCAAGCCTGTTTTATCGGAACAGGCCTAAACCAACCCGAAACCATGAGAAAGTCCAATAGAAAGATCGTCCAAATCATAACCAGGTGACTTCGCCGGAGAAGACGAACAATCCCGACCAAAAATTCTGTTTACCTCCCAATCGTCGATATAATCAATTCCAATCGAAACGAACACCACTACCAACCCTGTTTACTCCATTAGAGCAAACCCAATTAATTCCATCCCTTTAGTCTTCCTAAAACATTCCCAAATCATAAACCCTAATTCTGCCGGTTGAGAGCTTCTTTTCCCGCCAAATTTTTGATTTCAAACGAAGAAGGAGGAGATTTCCCTTATCCAACATCTGGGGTGCCAAATAACCAGTGGGTGCTAATGAAAAATTTGGGCTACACGTAGTCGTGGGTGCCCCTTATCCAAAGTGGGGGTCCGTATAGCAAATGTCTTCCGGGTGCCAAAATCAACTTTTCGAGCCGAATTTTCCAAAAATGTTTATTTCTCAAAAATACCTACACACACATAAAACACAATAATAAGTGTGAAATCGAGTACTAACAATACAGAAAATTGAGGTCAACTTAGACACAAAAATGTGTCTATCAAATACCCCCAAACTTATTATTTGCTAGTCCCCGAGAAAAACTAATCTAGAAAATAAAAACTTAACTCACTAGGTGGCCCTAGTGACCGAGATATAGCCTCTGGAGGGTTTACCAGAGGTGTACCCACAAAACCTTTACTCCAGACCCTAGCTATCTGCGCAGAACCTTGGAAGGCACTAAAGAATCTCCTTGGTTTGAATACAATCATTGACTATAGGAGGAAGTACCCTGATGCGAAATTCCAATTGTTGTACACGAGTTTGCACTCAAGCATACTAAAATTCATATAAAGTGACAGAGCTCTACTCAGATAGTTTCTGTACATCATAACCGGAGTCAACCAATCACATGTAAAGATTAAGAAGATGGATAAAGAGAAAAGATAGATGGTTTAAAGTGAACGGTGTTTCCCATATCTGTCTGAAGGCCTCTGCCAAGATGGACCTATCATAATGGACTGAGATACCGGTCTGACTAATATCAACACAACTGGCATATACAAGGGGACCAGTGGTCGGTAAACCTAACTCTAGGTCCACACGACTGACATATACAAGGGCACCAGTGGTCGACTTTATTGAATTCATTCCAGTTGGTCTGATGGTCTGGTCTTAATTCTCTTTTTTTTTTTGGTATCTCAATCACCCTATTTCACCCTAGCAAAGGTAACAACTTGAATCGTGTGCCCCACCAAATCACTTAAAAAAATAAAAACAGAAGGATTATGATTCAACGAGATATGGCGAAACTACCATGTTTTTTTTTAATTCTAAAACTCGAGCTCTGTGGTTTTAAACTCTTTAGATGTTTCCATCTAATCATATTGGTTCCTCAACTCCTACAACCAAGATGTTTCCATCCACTTAGATAGGTTAGTGCTATCCTTAATAGGCATAAATTTCTAGGCTCTGGAGTTTATTTATACTGCAACTAAAAAGTTTCTCCCATACCCCCAAACTTAAATCTAACATTGTCCTCAATATTCTAAAGATAAAATTAAAATCATGAACAAGGAGAAACTGTTACCACTTGAAGCAAAAGAGTTAAGGAAAGATATTACCGTGTTGCATGAGCATGGGTTACCTCCCAAGAAGTGCTAAGTTTAAAGTCTTCAACCAGACATCAGAAGGAATTAGTCACCTCATAGAATCATAAAGTAATAGCCGGAATAACTGTGGATCACCAAAACCAAATAGGGCTATCACAAGTAAAAGGAATCTGCAACATCCCAAGAAAATTAGCAAATAGAGCAAACCCTTGTCTAGTTTCATGTTTAAGACAACTACATCTAGCTGTGGTTCAGGTACAAGTTCTATAACATGGTCTAGATAAAATATTTTCATGGGTTGCAATTCCTCATAAGTTAGATCCGAATATTCAGGTTATAGAGTCTGGAAATACTCAAGTAAGAATTTAGAAGAACATAAAATTAACCTGAATAACTGGGGATCCTCTAAGTCAATCAAATTTGACTTACGCATCTGACCACAATGAGAGTGGTGGTGTTCCTTAAATAAATGTGTCGACCCTAATCTCCTAAAGTAATTAGGTTTAGTCTCAACATCCAATAACTCACACATTTCAAATTCAAACGTTCCCACAATTGGAATAAAAGTTTTTGGTGGGAAAACAAAATCAATCTGGGTACCATAGCCTGGGTAAACCATATCAACCAGAGGATGGGTTTCTAACAACTGAACTTCTTCCTGGACATTATTAGGTTCGGGAGAGCTAGTATGACAGTAATCTGGCACAATGGTTGAGGCACATATATCAAGTCCCAAGTGAGGGACTTTTCTAAGAGTTAAAGGACACGGATAATGATAATCACCCCCAAACTTAGAGTTTTCAGTGTCTCTAGAAAGACTAGTCACAACTTCCCAAATTTCTAGGTCATCAGATTCCTGGAAATGGTCAACTAATTCTTCTAAGTCAGGTTCATCCTCACTCATCTCTACAAGTTTATGATCTTCTAAGACTATTATTTCTAAATCGCTAGACTCTAAAACAATATTCTCAGGGTAAACTCTTTCCTCTAAACCATCATCACAATCATATAAAGGATTATCAGCGAAAGTTTCTACTAAAGGCCCATTAACTAAGGTGTTAATCATAATTACTTCCTCTGATTCATTGATAGGCACCTCAAACAATGGATTATCCAACACACTGCAGGCTAAAGGGTCATGAACTACATCGTCTAAAACGGTGGTATCTCTAGTCAAATCCTCATCCTTTTGAATAGGTGAATAATTATTAAAATTATTTGGATTTGTACTAGAAACAACACTATCATTATAAAGTTCAATCGGAGTAAAAAATTCCTGATCACTATGCCTACATATTTTATGTTCTTCATCAATACTATCCTAATCATAATCATCATTATAATAACATGAAAATGATCGAACCCCATCTAAATAAGTAGTATTACCAATTCTAACATCGTCATCTTGATTATGTGAATAAAAACTATCCTTATTTTCAAGGGTGGTATTGGGAACACTATATTGGTATTTAATAGTATCTTGAGCAAATTTTTCTACAATCCTATTTATACTCTCAGTAAATTGCTTGAGGGACTCTTATAGAGACATCTTAGTTGACTGCTCTACGGACTCTTCTGGGAGCGGAATATTATAAGTCTTTTTCATAAATAATTGAAATTTCTGTGTTGACTCATTGAAACTCTTGAGAGACTCTTCTAGAGAAATAGAAGGATTGTTTTGCTCGTATGACCTATGGGTATGTGGATAGTAATTGGGCTCACAATGGTATGTAACATAACCTTCAAAAGTTTCGCGTTCCCAATCACTATTCACACTATGGTCATAAAAAGGATAATGTTCAAGCTGCTCAGTCGGATACTCATTGTATTGGCTACTATAATACCAGTTTGACATCCTAACTGCAAGGGAATTCTAAACAAGCAAAAAGAAGGCTGACTCGACCACAACAAGCCTATTTTATCTAGCAAACAAAAAGCATGATGGCTCCACTTAGATTGTTTCTAGACCATCTTCTATTCTTTCGAAAAGGAATTCGTTACAATCTGAGCAAACCCCTCTGGAATCAATCCGAGTTAAAGTAAGTTGAATAGAGATGAGGGAAGCTGCGTGGAGCTTTGATACCCAAGGCCTCACCGGCATTACAAGGCGGCGTATTCAACTCACAGAAACCATCATGAACTTCAAAGTATGCTAAAAAAAGTAACCAATATTTTTCGAACGACTTTCCAATTAAGCTCGTTACCCTATCGGTCTCGTTCTAGTCCAAATTTTAAGGCTTAGGTTCGCGTAGGTTACGTGTTCCTAAGGCGGGCAAGAAGGAAACGGTGATGAAATTCGAGTCCTTATCTTGATTTGGCCAGGCCTTGCCCTTTACTAGAAAATTAAATCCGATTTCAGGTCCTCAACATATATGCATACAAAATCATCCAGTAAACCCGCTGACAGGGGATTCGCGGGTGTTTAGAATTCTTAACTCCCGTTCCAGACTGGGGATGAACCGTTGAGGTCGACTCGGGCCACTGACTCCAATGTCAGTGTATGAACCCGAGGGGCAGAGACAGTATTGTAACTGTCGTCCTTCCCTGTACAGTTTATATTTAAACAACCCTTCCTTAGGGTTTTAAAAATAAAGTCCAATGTTCAATGTCCGAAAGAAAAGAAAAAAAAATGTCCAAAAATAAAATATTACAAAAATAAAAACCTTAATTACAGTTTCTAAAAAAATAAAATAAAATAATATACAAAATCTTCTTCTTCACTCCTTTTGCATTTCTCTTTTCTTTCCTATTTGTGCTTTTCCTTTCTTTTCAGCACTTTCTTTTTTTTTCTTTAGCTTAGCTCCAAATCTGAAAGCAAACAAAATTACCAAAACGCTTAAAAAAGAACAAATAAAATAAACCTAAAAACAAATCTATAAACAAATCCGCGTCGGCAGCGGCGCCAAAATGATAAATTTTTTAATTGTTGTTGTTGTAGTAATAAAGATTCGAACTCTAAGACTTGTGAAGATTAAATTTAAAGATTTAAAGGGAGAGTTAATGGGTCTAGGATTCCATCGAATTCGTAACTTAAGGTTCAATTATCAATTACTTTAACAATTATAGCTCAATATAAAGTTTCATTGACTCTAATTCATTGCCTAAAGTAGTTTCGAAAGTAATGGTTGTATATCTAAAGTATGGGATATCAAAACCTTTAAGCCAGCATAACCCATCAATTGAAATGACAACTATTCAATGATAATCATAATTCAATTAAATAACTGTGCAATTAGTCATAAAAATAATTGAATAAAATCACCCTCGTATGATATTCGACTTCCTCCGTCGACCCAGTGCAGGGGTTTAGCTTCTCATTATGAAAACACACTCAATAATATAATTCATAGCTCAAATGGTGTTTTTATTGGAGAAAACTAATAAAACAGAGGTTTGCAACACTTTATAAGTGTTACGGAGTCCACCGTTACAATGAAATTCAAATATTGTTGCTGAAGCTGCTGTTACAGAAAACTATATATGGAAACTGTCGAGAAGAACTGTCGCGAAGCTAAGAACATGCGATAGTTTTAAACGACAGGCCACAAGTGTAGTCTGTTTTTCTTTGTCTTCTTCTTCTCTGCAACTCTTTATTTTTCTCCCCAAACTCTCGATATCCTTCTATGAGTCCCAGGAATCATTTATATACCCAACAACACCAAATCTTCCGCAATAATTCCGTATAATTCTCCCTTCAATTTTCTGCAGATACGGGAATATGTCTTTCCTATGTTTCTTCTCTTCACGCGTTCTCTTGCGCTGGCACACTCCAGATTGGTTGAAACACGAATCTTTATTGAGAGAAACTCGGTTATTCCACAATCCTACCTTCCAAATATAAAGCAGATGACTCACGAAAAATATTTTCTTTCCTGTTTTAGAGGAGACACCAAATATAACCGAGTTTTTCTTCTTCAAATACGTGAAAGATGTGTGTACATAGTGAGCACATAATATCTGTTCAAATCCCATGAGAATCTGCAACAAAACTTCACGTATCTTCCAGCTGAAATTCTGAGTATTTTTCTCACAAAATATACGTGTCCTGTTGCACGTTGCAGCCTAATTTTATCGAATCCAATTGATTTACCAGCCCTGTTTGGATGAAACATGTTGTTTACAGTCCAAACCCGAGATTAATTCTCCACAAAACTCGCCACAGATCTCTTCAAAAAATATGCAGACGAATAGCCATTTTCCTGCCATTTCAGGTTTCAAAGGAAGAAGATGAAGGGCGCCCCTATCCAAAACGTGGGTGTCTTTAACAGATGGGGTGCCTGGGGTGTAAATAGTAAAGAAGGTGCCCCTTAGTAATTGAGTGCCCCTTATCCAACTGTGAGAGTCCGAATAACACGTTCCTCCGGGTACAAATAACATTTTTTTCGACCCAATTCTCCACGAGCTTATTCTTCCAAAAACACCTACAAACAAGTTTATTAGTTATAAAATAAGTCTCAGCCAATGTATTTATGGGTGAAAATGCGTTGCACTTTCGTGCTTATCAAATTCCCCCACACCTACATTTTGCTAGACCTCGAGCTAAACAGAAAATTCACCCGCTACACAGCTGGTCATATAATAAGAGAGAGAGACCCGCTACACAACTGGTCTTTTTTTTAGACCCGCTACACAGCTGGTCATAACATGCAAGAAAGAAAAAGAAAAGACTCGCTACACAGCTGGTCATAACCCTAACAATTTTTTTTTTGTTTTGTTTTTTTTTTTAAACCCCCTACACAGCTTGTCATAATATGCAAGAAAATAGAAAAGACCCGCTGCACAGCTGGTCATAATATGCAAGAAAATTCCTGAAAAAGAAAAATAAAACGTTAACCACTCCCCCACACTTAAACATTACATTGTCCTCAATGTAATTGAATCATCCAATGCAAAACTTAAGATGAGAAATCCATAAGATGCAAAAAAAAAGTAAACGAAAATAAAAAATAAAAATACACCTACTGGAATGTACAAAAAGGATCCCCATAAACTAATAACCTGAAAACTTGGGGATCGACCCAAAATACAATATTTACAAATGACAACTTCACACTTATGTCATGAAAACGCGGAGACGCTGAAACTACCAAAAACCAAGATTTACCCCTAAACCAAGTTTTTACTGCACAAGGAAGTGCGTAAAGAACAAAATATGGGGATTCTATTGAGACTGGGGAATTATCAATCGGCTCATGCACTGTATCAGTAATAGGCAAGCCCTCTGGGTATTTAGATGCAAATTACTCCAATAAAATTTTAGAAGCACACAATTCTAACCCTAAATTAGGTAACTTTTGGAAGTCTACGGGTCTAGAAACAACCTCTAAGTTCGGTGAATTATCTTGTGAGATTGATTCATCTATGGAATTAGGCAAATCATCTACACAATCATCCACAGGGGCATCTACAAATTCTGTCTGGAACGGAGAGTCACTACAAGACTGATCATCATCATCATTAGATTAATTTTTGGCATTCCAATATTCTCAGTCTTTGTTCCAAACTAGGTGGTGTGTGTTTATAATACTTCTCATGTATCTCTAGAGGAGATTCTTCACTTACCTCATGTGGAGCAGAAACTCCATACCATTGCCTACGCTTATATTCAGCAAGCGTCATCTCAGATGAGGTTTCCTGATAATTTGACTTTCTACGCTTATATTCCGCCAGCGTCATCGTATGTGACGTCTCCTCATAAGAAGTAATCATCCTCAAAAGGTCCCTGAAAAGAAATACAAAAAGAAACGCATAAAAAGTAAAAACTAAAATCTAAAAAAAAAATGAAAATACTGTACAAAATTAAAAAAAAAAAAAAAAACCTAAAAATTAATCTAAAAACAAATCCGCGTTGGCGCCGCCAAAAATTGATCGAATTTTATATAGTGGTAAATAGAGTTGTCGTTCACTCGGACTTAATGAGATTTATTTTAGATTTAATAGACGAAAATACTAAAAATATATACAAAATATGTCACGGGATGAAGAGTTTACTGGGACTCAGGATTTCACTGACTTTCATATTCAAGTGGTTCAAAAATTAATCCTAGGCAATTATAGCTCAAAATAAAAGACACACTAACTCTATTCTTTGCCAAAGTAGATTTCATAAAACATTAGTTGTATATTGTAAGCATGAAGCATCAAAATTACTTAGAACTAAGCATGCGTCATCAAACAAAGTCACAAATAATTAATAGAAATCATAAATCATTAAAAATCGGTGCAAAAAGTAATTAAGGAATTAATTTAATTTACCACATGATGAAATTCAGCTTCGTCCGTCGCCCCATAGATGGGGTCTAACTGCTCATGTTGGAAATACACTCAAAAGTTGATTTCATTGCTCAAAAAGGTGTTTGCAAGAGGAAAGAGTATAAATCAGTGTGTTTGTAACAGATATAACTGTTACAGAACCCACTGTTAAAGAGAAACACTAACAAACTGTTGCGAACTCGAAATAACAGAAATTGTTACAAAGTTATTGGATTTGAATGTATAGGCAACGGTTTCTGCGACTGTCTAAATATGTTGTTTTGTGTTCTTCCTCTTCTTTTTCGCCTGAAAGTGCCGAACTCGTCTGCAACTTCTTCTACGAACCAGAACTTCACCCCTAACTCTCCATGCCTCGTTTATGTGATCCCAGCATCCTATAAATACCCATTTGGACCGAGAATAAATACCTATAACTCCAAATAATCTCGGCAATCAACCAAAAATATTTTCTTTTACTTCCGTGCAAGATACGAGATTTTTCTTTGCTAGTTCAACTCCTCACGCAGCTGACTTGTGTTTACACACTCCAAAAACGTTCCTAGCACCTTTTAAATCGCAACCAACTGCTTCTTCCCACACGCAAGCATCAGCTGCACTTGGGACAGAGAAGGAAAAGAAAAACCGCGAAACCCTACTTCTCTGTTTTGCCAAAACTTCATGGATAACTCTGTTTCTTCGATTCAATGTCCATTACCAAGCCTGTTTTATCGAAACAGGCCTAAACCAAACCGAAACCATGAGAAAGTCCAATAGAAAGCTCTTCCAAATCATAACCAGGTGACTTCGCCGGAGAAGACGAACAATCCCGACCAAAAATTCTGTTTACCTCCCAATCGTCGATATAGTCAATTTCAATCGAAACGAACACCACTACCAACCCTGTTTACTCCATTAGAGCAAAACCAATTAATTCCATCCCTTTAGTCTCCCTAAAACATGCCCAAATCATTAACCCTAATTCTGCCGGTTGAGAGCTTCTTTTCCCGCCAAATTTTTGAATTCAAACGAAGAAGGGGAAGATTTCCCTTATCCAACATATGGGGTGCCAAATAACCAGTGGGTGCTAAAGAAAAATTTGGGCTACACATAGCCGTGGGTTCCCCTTATCCAAAGTGGGGGTCCGTATAGCAAATGTCCTCCGGGTGCCAAAATCAACTTTTCGAGCCGAATTTTCCAAAAATGTTTATTTCTAAAAAATACCTACACACACATAAAACACAATAATAAGTACGAAATCGAGTACTAACAATACAGAAAATTGAGCACAACTTAGACACAAAAATGTGTCTATCAAACAACCACAAGGTCAGATCTCTAATCGATTAAACTTTAACGCACAACCTGTATTATTTCAATTATAAAGACAAACAATATAATGCAGAAAATGAAATAACACAGACACCAGAAATTTTGTTAACGAGGAAACCGCAAATGCAGAAAAACCCCGGGACCTAGTCCAGATTGAATACACACTGTATTAAGCCGCTACAGACGGTAGCCTATTCCAAACTAACTTTGGACTGGACTATGGTTGAACCCCAATCAGTATCCCACCGATCCAAGGTACAGTTGTACTCCTACGCCTCTGATCCCAGCAGGACACTGCGCACTTGATTCCCTTAGCTGATCCCACCCACAACCAAGAGTTGTTGCAACCCAAAATCGCAGACTTGATAATAAATAAATCTGTCTCACACAGAAAAGTCTATCAAAGGATAAATCTGTCTCCCACAGAAAAACCCTAGGTTTTTGTTCTGTCTTAAGATATAAAATCAAGGTGAACAGGAACCAATTGATAATCTGATCTTATATTCCCGAAGAACAGCCTAGATTAATCAATCACCTCCCAACAATCCTTCATGACTACACAGGCGGTTTGTCAAGGAATCACAAACAGCGTGACGAAGATGTCTGTGACTTCTTTATCTTTCCTATCAGAGAACTCTCATTATCTCAAGCCAATCAATAGATTGTACTCGTACGATAGAAGATGCAAGATCAGATCACACAACTACGATAAAAGTAGTATCGGTCTGGCTTCACAATCCCAATGAAGTCTTTAAGCCGTTAACCTGGTTTTAGAGAAGAAAACCAAATGTTAGAGGAGAATCGACTCTAGCGAGCGCACTAGTATCACACAGACGTGTGGGGATTAGTTTTGCCCAATGCTAGATGTCTCCTATATATAGTCTTCAAATCAGTATTTTTCCTTAGTTACAAAGAAATCAATATTCACTGTTAGATGAAAACCTGATTTAGATTCAACATAATATTTCTCAACTGTTAGATCGAAAACTTAGCTTGTCACACAAACTTGAGATATACGTTTACTGGGTTTGTGAAAACCGTTCCCAAACGTGTACGTGTATGTTGGTTCAACATGGTAACCCAAAAGGTTAACCATGTGAGCATTTCGTATTAACCTTGTTCTTCTTCACCATAACTAGTTCAATTGACTCAAAAGAACTAGTTAGAGAGTTGTTCAATTGCTATGAGATCTTATGTAACTACACAAGACACAATTGAAAAAAAAATGATTCGATTCGATTGAATTGACTCATGAACTTTATATCCACGGTTTGCATACTACATTCCTTAGTAATTTAAGTTTCATGTTTAGAGCATATCTTTAGATCATAACCCACTCAAGTTTGCAAACAAGTTCGTGGACTTAAGGAAACCGGCAGAGTTTTCCAAACTCAGAATTCTTGGAAGAGAATTGGATTGACTATTCTTTTGCAAGTTAGTCTTTCTCCAATTGGGAGCATCAGATCTTGTCTTCGTCTTTACGAAGTTACCCTTTTGATAACCATTACGATTATGAAAAGGATTCGTACGACGTTTATAGGCAATATAGGTCTATCATAGCACTGATTCCTTTTCCTAAAGGTTGGAAAATTACAACCTGTAATGTTAAGAGGATCAGTCTTAACGTATGATCTTGGTTTCACAACTTCTTGTGATTCCCAAACAAGAACATCATGAAGTTTCTCATTCCTTATACGGAAACGACATCTCCTTTCCAGGTGACATTTATTTCCGCAATAGTGGCAAACATAAGGAATGTTCTTACCTCGATCCGTGTGTGCTAACTTTGGAGGTTGATAAACTTTGCTCTTTTGAACCTTAACTGCCGAAGAAGGTGTTTCACTTTTTCCATCAGTGAAAACCTTTTGTTGAGAAGAATCACTAGCCTTGACAAATTTTACCTCTTTGCTAGTACTTGGAGCATCTTTTTCCTTATAGACCAATCCTCGTGTATCACGATGATTTTTACTTGCTCCTAGCATATTGGTTAATTTTCTTGAACTAGTATTGAACTTTTTCAAGTCATCTTCCAACATCTTGATTTTATCAAGAGCAACAGCTAAATAAGCCTCAAGGCGTTTTTCTAGAGTGAGATAAGCGCTTTCTCTGTCGTCAAAACTTGTTTGCTGGGAGTTAAACCTTGCTTCAGATTCTGCAAGTTTCTCTTCCGACAAAAAGTAATTTTGATAAATATTATCACATTCAAGTGACTTCATACGTAGGTTTTCCTCAGAATCCTTGAGGATCGATTCGGTAGAACGATTCGAAAAATAAACACTTGCGTAACATCTTCTCAATTTCTTGTTTTCTCGACAGAGAGGAGTCAGAAGAGGTGTGACATGAGAAGTTGTAATCTTCTTCATATTCCACGAATCCAAAAACTTAACATACTCCGAGACTTCCTCATCAATATCTCTATCAATATCTGAATCACCTTCATCAGAAAGTTCATCCAACTGTTCTTCTAGGAGAGTTTCCCAATCACCAGTTTTTATATTAAGAGAATGTTTGGATATTGACTTAGATGTGACAGTTCTCACAGGTGAATCCAAGCTTTTAGAATCATCTGGTAATTTCTGAACTGGTACGTTATTAGAGATAGACTCGTCCATAATCATATTGCTACAAACACAGACTTATAATGTTTTTAATGTGTTTTCCTGCTCTGATACCAATTGAAAAAGCGGGGGTCTAACAACACCACCCAATATTTCGCTTAGCAATCTGTATGGACTAACTCCAAAATACTTTGCTAGAGAATCAACTAGACATTCAGACTCAATATAGATAAAAGTATCTCAAGGAGTTAATATCTCTCTCTCGATTTGATTTTTACTCAAGCTAAAAACAATAGCGAGTCTTTATCAAATACAAGAAATAACTTGGACGGTACCAAAGACCAATGTCCAAGTGTTAATCAATGAAATCAAAAACCACAAGGTAGGATCTCTAATCGATTAAACTTTAACGCACAACCTGTATTATTTCAATTATAAAGATAAACAATATAATGAGGAAAATGAAATAACACAGACACCAGAAATTTTGTTAACGAGGAAACCGCAAATGCAGAAAAACCTAGGGACCTAGTCCAGATTGAATACACACTGTATTAAGAATCTACATACATTAGCCTACTCCAACCTAACTTCGTACTGGACTATAGTTGAACCCCAATTAGTCTCCGACCGATCCAAGGTACAGTTGTACTCCTACGCCTCTCATCCCAGCAGGACACTGCGCACTTGATTCCCTTAGCTGATCTCACCCACAACCAAGGGTTGTTGCAACCCAAAATCGCAGACTTAATAATAAACAAATTTGTATCACACAGAAAAGACTATCAAAGGATAAATCAGTCTCTCACAGAAAAACCCTAGGTTTTTGTTCCGTCTTAAGATATAAAATCAAGGTGAACATGAACCAATTGATAATCCGGTCTTATATTCCCGATAAACATCCTAGATTAATCAATCACCTCTCAATAATCCTTCCTGACTACACAGGAGGTTTGTCAAGGAATCACAAACAGTGAGACAAAGATGTTTTTGTCTTCTTTATCTTGCTTATCAGAGAACTCTCACGATCTCAAGCCAATCAATATATTTTACTCGTACTATAGAAGATGCAAGATCAGATCACACAACTACGATAAAAGTGGTATCGGTCTGGCTTCACAATCCCAATGAAGTCTTTAAGTCGTTAACCTGGTTTTAGAGAAGAAAACCAAAGGTTAGAGGAGAATCAACTCTAGTGAGCGCACTAGTATCACACAGACGTGTGGGGATTAGTTTTTCCCAATGTTATATGTCTCCTATATATAGTCTTCAAATCAAGGTTTTTCCTTAGTTACAAAGCAATCAATATTCACCGTCAGATGAAAACCTGATTTAGATTCAAGTTAATGTTTATCAACCGTTATATCGAAAACTTAGCTTGTCACACACACTTGAGATATACGTTTACCGGGTTTGTGAAAACCGTGCCCAAACGTGTACGTGTATGTTGGTTCAACATAGTAACCCAAAAGGTTAACCATATGGGAATTTCATATTAACCTTGTTCTTGTTCACCATAACTAGTTCAATTGACTCAAAAGAACTAGTTAGAGAGTTATTCAATTCCTTGAGATCTTATGTAACTACACAAGACACAATTGAAACAAAGATGATTCGATTCGATTGAATCGGCTCCTGAACTTTATAGCCACGGTTTGCATACTGCATTCCTTAGTAATTTAAGTTTCATGTTCAGAGAATATCTTTAGATCATAACCCACTCAAGTTCGCAAACAAGTTTGTGGACTTAAGGAAACCGGCAGAGTTTTTCAAACTCAGCAGAAAATCTCGGCAAGGAGACTTCCGCCAGTTCGCAGACTAGGTTCGCGGACTGAGTTCGCAGACTAAACACGCAAAAGAGTTTTTTAAAATCCCAGCAGAAATTCTCGGCAAGAGAACTTCCGTCAGTTCGCGGACTGAGTTCGCAAACTGAGTTCGCGGACTTGGCAAAACCAATCCCTCCAGTTTCTCTCAATCAACAAAGTTCGCAAACTTTGGATTAAGGAATAAGACTTATGCACATATGTGTTACCACACAATGCTTATATCCATCATTGGTTATATTGACCTGAACTCTCATTCCAACCATTGAAACATTCTTAGAGGACGTTATATAGTTGTTACACTATTTCTCGTCAAAGCGATTTTCAAAGTGATTGAAACAATATGACTTTCGTCATTAGGTGAAGATAAACATCATCAAAGTGAAATGCTTTACCAACACATGATTTTGAGATATAGATAGGCGAGATATACTCGGCTCGAAATATCAAATGTGTAGGATCCAGTCTATATAGCATACGACTTTTATCTCATAAGAAGTAGGAGATAGAAGAGATAGACTTTGAGTGATAGATAAGTTCAAGTATCCACATACCTTTTTGTTGATGAAGTTCCACGGTTCCTTGAGTAGATCTTCGTCATTGTATGATGAAGCGCCATGAAGTCCTTGAGCTCAACTATACTTTTGTATCCTAGTTCGAGACTTAGCTATGTAGACTAGAAATCAAGACTCATAGTTTTGATCACTAACATTGACAAACATGCTTGATATAGCAACGCATGTGAGGTCGACCGAGCTATGCTCTAACATGAACGATCCCTTTTGGGTGAATGCAATGTATGAAGAGTTAAATCAATTTATAAGACAAGATGTATGGGAACTCGTACCTTGTCCCTCCAATATTAATATTGTTGGAACAAAATGGATATTCAAGAACAAGTCTGATGAATTTGGCACAATTATCAGAAATAAATCCAGACTTGTCGCTCAAGGATATTCACAAATTGAAGGTATCGACTTTGAAGAAACCTTTGCTCATGTGGCACGCCTTGAGTCCATTATACTTTTCTTAGCTCATGCTTGTTTTCTCAAGGTTAAGCTTTTCCAAATGGATATAAAATCCGCGCTCCTAAACGGAATTCTAAAGGAAGAAGTCTATGTTGCTCAACCTAAAGGATTTGAAAACCTTGATTTCCCAGATCATGTTCTTAAGATCAAAAAGGCATTATATGGGTTAAAACAAGCACCAAGAGCCTGGTTTGAAAAACTTACTACTTCTCTTATTAGAAAAGGTTTTTCAAGAGGTGGAGATGATAAAACTTTGTTTACCATATGGAGTGGGAAAGATATTGTCGTTTCTCAAGTCTATGTAGATGATATCATCTATGGTTCAACTTCAGAAAAGCTTGCAAAGGATTTTCAAGTTTAACTTGCTAAAGAGTTTGAAATGAGCAATGTTGGTGAATTAAATTTCTTTGTAGGATTACAGATTCAACAACATAAGGATTTAATCTACTTATCTCAAGAAAAATATGCAAGGGATCTTGTTACAAGATTCGGTATAGACAAGTCAAGTCCGAAACTGACACCTATGCCCATTATTGGTAAACTACACAGAGATGGGAAAGGAGTAACAGTATATCAAAAATTGTATCAATCTATTATTGGTATACTTTTATATCTTACAGCCACTAGGCCTGATATTTCTTTTAGTGTTGGTTGTTGTGCTAGATTTCAGGCTAATCCAAAGGAATCTCATCTTGCAGCTGCAAAGAGGATCATACGATATGTCAATCACACTGTCGGGTATGGTCTATCTTACACTGTTGATACTAACACTGATCTTTCTGCTTATTCAGATGCTGATTGGGCAGGATGCGTAGAAGACAGAAAAAGTACATCAGGGGGTTTCTACTATGTTGGACTAAATCTTGTGGCTTGGCATATCAAGAAACAGAATTCACAATCCCTGTCTACATGTGAAGCAGAATATATTGCTGATGGCTCATGTTGCACTCAACTCTTATGGATGAAACAAATGCTAGCTGATTATGGAATTGATACTGGAATAATGAAGATCTTTTGTGATTTCTCTTGTGCGATTTGAATCACTGAGAATCCCGTTGAGCACTCAAGAACAAAGCACATTGATATAAGGTACCATTTTATTCAAGATCTCTATGAAAATGGTATCATAAGTATGGAATTTGTGCCTTACAAACAACAATTGGCTGATATTCTCACCAAACCATTAGACACTGCTACCTTTCAACACTTACGGCAGTATATTTGTGTTGTTTTGGTTCATTAATTGTTTCTATGACTCTTGCCCCTGTGCTTTTCTCGATCTTTTGGACAATTGAGTTAGTATTTACTTCAATTCTGTATTTGTTTCCGTAGGATTGATTTTTCTGTCAGAGTTCTTTCTGTGTTGTGTCAAAAGAAATCCTTTTTTTCTTTCGAAATTAAGGTAGCTCTTGTTGTTCTTTCGGGAATGATATTTAATGGGAGAGAGTTCTTTTGAACTTGCGCTTAATTACCAAATCTTTGTGGGGAGTGCGGCTGTGGAATATTATAGGAGTTATCTTGTATCTTTAAACTCCTTGATGAATGCATTTAGCTTCGGCTCTATGATTGCATCTAAACAAGATGATATATTTTTACTTTCTTTTGGTCAATAAATGTCTCTTTCGAAAATTTTACTAGGATCCCGTTCTTGTACCTTTGCCATTTTTATTGACAAAAAGGGGGAGAATTTATATGTAGTTCACAATACAAATACATATGGTTTTCGGATCATTATGTAAGGGGGAGTGGTTTCCATGTGAGATGGAGTATTGACTAAGGGGGAGTGATACATATCACCATAGTATTGTTATTGAAGTTGTGATACAATTGAACTTTGACAATGTGTAATGATACTATGACATTGTATAACAATGATTGAGAACTATTGTTTTCTTTTTGTTATAACTATGGATTTTCAACAACGATGATGCTAAACTTATAACCTTTGGGATCATTGGAGTACTTGGAAGTGACGAAGATTTCGAGTAATATTGAAGATTAGGCATGTGGAATATGATCTACAAAAGTTAATTTATTTATTTTTTGTATTCCATATGTATTAATAGTTTTTCCACTAAAATTGATAAAGGGGGAGATTGTTAGAGCATTGCTCGGTTGAACTCGCATGCGTTGCTATCTCAAGCATGTTTGTCAATGTTAGTGAAAAAGAGGGGGTCTAACAACACCACCCAATATTTCGTTTACCAATCTGTATGGACTAACTCCGAAATACTTTGCTAGAGAATCAAATAGACAGTCATACTCAATCTAGATAAAAAGTATCTCAAGAACTTATTATCTCAATCTCTCGATTTGATCTTTACTCAATCTAAAATCAATAGCCAAAGAGAGATAACTTGGACGGTACCAAAGACCAATGTCCAAGGATCAATCAAATACAATCAACAACCAAAAGTTGGATTAGAGAAGTTGATGATCACGAACGCACAACCTGTGTTATTTCTATTATATAAAATATAATGCAGAAAAGAAATAACACAGACACCAGAAGTTTTGCTAACGAGGAAACCGCAAATGCAGAAAAACCCCGGGACCTAGTCCAGATTGAATACACACTGTATTAAGCCGCTACAAACACTAGCCTACCCCAAGCTAACTCCGGACTGATCTATAGTTGAACCCCTACCAATCTCCCACTGATACAAGGTACGGTTGTACTCCTACGCCTCTGATCCCAGCAGGAAACTGCGTACTTGATTCCCTTTGCTGATCTCACACACAACAAAGAGTTGTTGCAACCCAAAATCACAGACTTGATAATAAACGAATCTGTCTCACACAGAAAAGTCTATTGAAAGGATAAATCTTTCTCCCACAGATAAACCCTAGGTTTTGTTCGGTCTTAAGATATGAAATCAAGATGAACATAAACCAATTGATAATCCGGTCTTATATTCCCGAAGAACAACCTAGATTAATCAATCACCTCTCTACAATCCTTCCTGACTACACAGGCGGTTTGTCGAGGAATCACAAATAGTAAGACGAAGATGTTTATGACTTCTTTATCTTGCCTATCAGAGAACTCTCACGATCTCAAGCCAATCAATCGATTGTACTCGTACGATAGAATATGAAAGATCATATCACACAACTACGATAAAAGTAGTATCGTTCTGGCTTCACAATCCCAATGAAGTCTTTAAGTCGTTGACTCGAGTTTAGAGAAGAAACTCAAGAGTTAATGGAGATCGACTCTAGCGAGAGCACTAGTAGCACACAGACGTGTGGGGATTAGGTTTGCTCAATGCTAGATGTCTCTTATATATAGCCTTCAAATAAGGGGTTTGCCTTAGGTACAAAGCAAACTCTATTCACCGTTATATGAAAAATTGATTTAGATTCAAGCCAATATCTCTCAACCGTTAGATCGAAAGACATAGCTTGTCACACACACTTGGGTACACGTTTACTGGGTTTGAGAAAACCATGCCCAAACGAGTACGTATGTTGGTTCAACATGATAACCCAAAAGGTCAACCATATGAGGATCTCATATTAATCATGTTCTTCTTCACCATAACTAGTTCAATTGACTCAAATGAACTATTTAAGAGTTGTTCAATTGCTATGAGATCTTATTTAACTACACAAGACACAATTTAAACAAAAATGATTCGATTCGATTAGAATCGGCTCATGAACATTATAGCCACGGTTTACATAAAACATTCCTTAATAATTAATGTTTCATGTTCAGAGCACATATTTAGATCATAACCTCTTAACCTCACAAACAAGTTCGCGGACTTAAGTTAATCGGTTGAGTTTTCCAAACTCAGCAGAAAATCTTGGAAAGAGAAGTTCCGCCAGTTCGCGGACTAAACACGCAAACGAGTTAAAAGAAAATCCAGCAGAAATTTTCGGGATGAAAACTTCCGTCAGTTCGCGGACTGGGTTCGCGGACTTGGCAAGCCAATTCCACAATCCTACAGATTTTTCTTGATCAACGAAGTTCGAAAACTTCGGTTCAAGGAATACATGGTTATATGATCTAAACTCTCATTTCAATCATTGAAACATTCTCAGAGGGCGATATTTAGTCGTGAAGAATAGCAAACCTTTCTCGTCAGAGAAATTTCCAAAGTGATTGAAACTTTCATGACTTTTGTCACTAGGTGAAGATAAACCTGATCAAAGCGAAACGCTTTACCAACACATGATTTCGAGTAAAAGATAAGCAATGAATACTCATCTCGAAATATCAAGTGTATAAGATCTAGTCTATATAACATTCAACTTTTGTCCCATAAGAAGTAGGAGAAGAATAGATAGACTTTCGAGTGATAGATAAATTTAAGTCTTCAAATACCTTTTTGTTGATGAAGTTCCATGGTTCGTTGGTGTAGATCTTCGTCGTTGTCGTTGAATTTCCATGAAGTCCTCGAGCTCAACTACACTTTTCCTATACTAGTCCGAGACTTAGATAATAGGCTAGAAATCAAGACTTTATAGTTTTGACGACTAGCATTGACAAACATGCTTGATATAGCAACGTATGCGAGGTTGACCGAGCTATGCTCTAACAGTTAGTGATCAAAACTATAAGTCTTGATTTCTAGCCTATATAGCTAAAGGTCTCAGACTAGGATAGAAAGTGTAGTTGAGATCAAGACTCCATGTCAATCATCATATAAGACGAAGGACTACTCAAGGAACTGGTGGATCTTCATCGACTAAAAGGTATGCGGAGACTTGAACTTATCTGTCACTCAAAAGTCTATCTACTCTATCTCCTACTCTTGAGACAAAAGTTGTTTTGATATATACACTTTGATTATACACATTTGCTATTTCGAGCCGAGTTTAACTCGCCTATCTATTTCTCGATATATGTGTTGGTAAGCTTTCGCTTTAGCCAAATTAATCTTTACCTAGTGACGAAAGTCATGTTATGTTTCAATCACTTTGGAAAGTGCTCTGACGAAAAATGATCTGTGAATAACGGTTATATAACGTCCTCTAAGAATGTTTCAAAGATTGAAATGAGAGTTTAGATTACATAACCATTGGTAGGATATAAACATTGTTGTGGAAACACATATATGTATAAGTCCTTATTCCTTGAACCAAATTTTGCGAACTTTGTTGATCAAGAGAAACGGAATGTAGCGTGAGACAAGTCCGCGAACTCAGTCCGCGAACCGGCGGAAGTTCTCGACCCGAGAATTTCTGCTCGAGTTTGTGAACTCCTTCCGTGAGCTTAAGTCCGCGAACCCAGTCCGCGAAATTGAGTACGTTATATCTAAAATCGGTTTTTCGTGAACTCATGTTTACATAAACTAAGGAATAGTTTTGCAAACCGTGGCTATAAAGTTCATGAACCGATTCGAGTGAATCAAACCGTTTTTCCTTCGATTGTGTCTTGTGTAGTTACATAAGATCTAAGCAATTGAACAACTCTCTAACTAGTTCATTTGAGTCATTTGGACTAGTTATGGTGAAGAAGAATATGGTGGATATGAAAGTGATCATATGGCTAACCATTTGGTTAACTATTGTTGAACACCCAAATGTTAATGTTTGGGAATGGTTGGTAAACCCAAAATTGGACATTTCATTTGTGTGTAACAAGCTAAGTTTCATCCAACTGTTGAGAAATATTAGCTTGAATATAATTAGATTTTCTTCTAACGGTGAATATTGAATGCTTTGTTACCAAGCTAACATTGATTGCAAACCCTGATTTGAAAGACTATATAAGGGAGAACTCTCGCAACTGGGAATCCTAATCCCCACACCTTATGTGTGATACTAGTTGCATAGCTAGAGTCGATTCTCCTTTAACCTTTGGTTTCTTCTTCTAAACCAGGTTAACGACTTAAAGACTTCATTGGGATTGTGAAGCCAGACCGATACTAATTTTCTTGTAGTTGTGTGATTTGATCGTGTTGTTTCTACCGTTACGAGTACAATTGTAATAATTGTCTTGAGATTTATATTTCTGGTAGGCAAGATAGAAAATTAATCACAAACACTTCGTCTCATCGTTTGTGATTCCACAATATCTTTTTTCGCTGCGTCGATTAAGATTACTGTGAGGTAATTGATAGGGCTGTCAATGGGTACCCATTACCCGGAACCGGAACCGGATCCGGGTCCTAAAGTTGGACCCATTAGCAACTTAGGACCCGACGGGTAATTACCCGATTGGACCCGAATCTAAACGGGTCCAAACGGGTAATACCCGTCGGGTACCCGCGGGTATCGGGTACCCGTTTATTCATACTTTTATTCATGTTTTTGCTAGTTTTAGCTTTGATATTTTACTCGTTTTAAATTTTTCTCTTACATTTAATCTTTATTTAGTACATTAATAAGAAATAATAATAAATTTTATAAAAGTTATTTAAATCCAAGCCAAAAAGAGACAAATATTAAGTTTTGAGGGTTTTTTAATAGTTTTCTTAAGACCCAATGGGTACCCGGGACCAGCGGGTACCCGAGTATTTAAACGGGTCTGGTTCTGGGTCCACAAGTGTAGGAACCGGACCCAGAACCGTTAGGACCCGGATCCGACCTTTATAAGTAGGGTCCAGGTCCGGGTCTAGTGATACCCGGGAGGACCCGGACCCGTTGACACCCCTAGTAATTGATAATACTAGGATGTTCTTTGGGAATATAAGTCCGGTTTATCAATTGGTTCCTGTTCACCTTGATTTATCAAAAGACGAAACAAAACTCGTAGGTATATTCGTGGGAGACAGATTTATCTATTACCGTAGACTTTTCTGTGTGATACATATTTATTTATTAAAGTTTTCGACTTTGGGTCGTAGCAACTCTTAGTTATGGGTGAGATCAACTAAGGGAATCAAGTACGTAGCATCCTGCTTGGATCAGAGGTGTAGGAGCATAACTGTACCTTGGATCAGTGTGAGATTGATTGGGGTTCAACTACAGTCCAGACCGAAGTTAGTTTGGAGTAGGCTAGTGTATGTAGCTGCTTAATACAGTGTGTGTTCAGTCTGAACTAAGTCCCAGGGTTTTTCTGCATTTGCGGTTTCCTCGTTAACGAAATTATGGTGTCTGTGTTATTTCTATTCTGCATTATATTTGTTTATATAATTGAAATATCACAGTTGTGCGTTGTTCAATCAATTAGCATATCCGACCTTTTGGTTGTTGATTTAAATTGATTGACACTTGGATATTGGTCTTTGGTACCATCCAAGTTATCTCTCTAGTATTTGATAAAGACTCGCAGGTTTCTATTTGCTTGAGTAAAGATCAAATCGAGAGATTGAGATATAAACTCTTTGATATACTTTTATCTAGATTGAGTCTGACTGTCCATATAGATTGCTAATAGAATTGTTGGGTGTGGTTGTTGTACCCCCGCTTTTTCATTATCTATCACTCAAAAGTCTATCTCTCTATCTCCTATTCTTGAGACAAAGTCGTATAAGTATGATAGTTTTCATACATACACATTTGCTATTTTGAGCCGAGTTTACTCGCCTATCTTTTTCTCGAAATATGTGTTGGTAAGCTTTCTCTTTAACCACTTTTCATCTTTATCCGTGACGAAAGTCATGATGACGTTTCAATCTTGAAAATAGCTTTAATGACGATAGTCGTGAATAATGATTGTTATAACATTATAGAAGAATGTTTCAATGATTGAAATGTAGAGTTGAGATTATGTAACCAACTATGGATATAAGCATATATAGTGTGTTCGCGCATTAGTGTATAAGTCCATGTGTCGGAAACCAATTGTGTGCACTTGTGCATGTGACATTGGTAAAGGAGACAGGTTGGGTACGCGTACTGGCGGAAGTTTTCTGACCGAAAACTTTTGTTGGAGTTTGTAGTTTAAAAACTGGAAAACTAGTCACCTTAGGTACGTGTACCCGTATGCGTACTCACAGAAGTTTTCGAACCGAAAATTTCTGCTGAGTTTCCAAACTCAAATCCGATAGCTAAGGTACCATACCCGTACGCGTACCCAAGCTGGTTATTTCTCAAATTGGAGGTTCATGAACTTAAAACAATAAATCAATAAGGAATGCAATCTTTGCAAACCATGGATATATTGTTCATGAATTGTTTTAAGTGAATCAAACCGATTTTGTTTCAATTGTGTCTATGAATAAAGACCTATGCAATTGAAAAACTCTATCAACTAGTTCTTATGAGTCATTTGAACTAGCTATGTGAAAGATGAATATGGTTGATATGAAAGTACTCATATGGATAACCTCGGTTAATTATTTGTGAACCAACCAATTGTACACGTTTAGGTACGGTTACTCAAACCTAAATGAAACACTTTTCATTTGTGTATGACAAGCTAAGTTTTGATCTAACGGTTGAAAGATATTAGCTTGGAGAAATAAGGTTTTTCATCTAACAATTAATATTGAATGCTTTGTTACCAAGGTAACTTGGATTGCAAACCCTGATTTAAAAACTATATAAAGGAGACATCTAGAAATTGGAAAAACTAATCCCTACACCTCATGTGTGATACTAGTTAGTTTGCTAGAGTCGATTCTCCTTTAACCTTAGGTTTCTTCCCGAGACCCTGTAGGTTAACGACTGAAGACTTCATTGGGATTGTGAAGCCAGACGAAACTACTTCTCTTGTAGTGGAGCGATATGATCTTTCCATTTTCTATAGTACGAGTTCAATTGAAGAATTGACTTGAGATTATATCTTTGATAGGGAAAGATAAAAAGAAATCACAAACATCTTCGTCTCATCGTTTATGATTCCCCAACATCTTGTTTCGCTACCATAAGATTAAGATTGTTGTGAGGTGATTGATAATACTAGGATGTTCTTCGGGAATATAAGTACGGTTTATCAATTAGTTCTTGTTCACCTTGATATATCAAAAGACGGAACAAAACTCGTAGGTTTATCTGTGGGAGACAGATTTATCTATTGTCATAGACTTTTCTGTATCACACAGACTTGTTTATTAAAGTCTTCGACTTTGGGTCGTAGCAACTCTTGGTTGTGGGTGATATCAGCTAAGGGAATCAAGTGCGTAGTATCCTACTGGGATCAGAGACGTAAGTAGCGCAACTGTACCTTGAATCGGTGTGAAATTTATTAGGGTTCAACACCGAAGTTATTTTGTAGTAGGATAGTGTCTGTAGCGGCTTAATACAGTGTGGTGTTCAATTTTGAAATCCAACCTTTGGTTGTTGATTGATCCATGGATATTGGTCTTTGGTACCATCCAAGTTTATATCTCTAGTATTTGATAAAGACTCGCATATTGCTTGAGTAAAGACCAAATCGAGAGATTGAGATATTAACTCCTTGATATAGTTTTTAAGATTGAGTCTGACTGTCTAGCTGATTCTCTTAAAAGTATATTAGAGTTAGTCCATACAGATTGCTAATCAAAATATTGGGTGTGGTTGTTATACCCCCGCTTTTTCAAGGTGAACCAGGGTGTGGTTGGGGGATCTGAGTCATCAAACTCTTGAGCAATAATTTTAAGTGCTTCTTTTTTCAAAATATATATATCATTTAATGTACCAGGGGTTGATTGAGACGTCGCATTGGTGGCTGACGGATGCTGCAGAGAGACGTTTGACTGTTCATATGGTATCCGATCCATATGAGTTGTCTTGTGTCTCTTGTGCCGCTTAAAATACCTAGAAATTTTTCTTGTCTTATTGATACACTTGTTTATGCCTTTTTGCAGGTCCGTAAATGGATCTTTGAATGCGTTACCAGGTCCTGCATACTCGTTAGGTGGAGAGTTTGAATTATTCGTAGTAGTCAACTGCTTCTCTTTTCCCTCAATCTTTTGTCGTTTTGAGTTGAGACTTCCAGTTTTTCCCCTTGAAAGCTTGAGTGGATCAACAGATAACATAGGTCATTTCCAGAATAGGTCTCTGGGCACCACATCTTCAATCTGCACCAAAATTCCGGCAAAACCTATCGTCTTTTGCAAATTCAATGAACGGGTCGCATTTATCCCTTTAAGATTTCTTATTCTTACTCCTGCCGCAGAAATATCAATTAGTTTTAATATTGATTTATCAACCTCCATCAACTCTCCACATTTATTTGCAAGGGCATTGATGATTCTACAAGACCATAAATGCAAATGAAGACCATAAAAAGCAATTTTAAAGAATGTTTTTCTGTCATGATTGTGGGGTATTAATGATGATGGTTTCCATTGAGAGAATGTGAGGAAGTTGTTATTTAATGTAATAGTTGATGATTGAGATAAGAATTTTTGTACTTTGAGTTCTTCAAAGAACATAACTGCCATATGATGATCAATAACCATTATATCAAAAGGTGCAGCAGTTTTAAGGGACTCCACGGAGATGCTACGTTTACAACAGAAAATCTGGGGGCTGAATCCCGAGCGAGACAACCCCTGGGGCCCGCTGGAGCTAGCAGGGGGTGGGGTTATGGGTCTTGTGTCTACCGGGAAACCCCATGGGATTTCAGCCTGGTAGACGTACCATTGTTGGAATCCACCAGATCCATTTCAATATCTTTCCAAACAGATATAGGGTTGGCAGCCACGTACACCAATCCTTTTTTTCCAAATATCCACAGAGTATTTTGTGATCTTCTTTTGAATCTTGGAGTTTTAGAAAATATCCATGATATTGTGGGGAGGGGTCAGGGACTTCCATTACAGATATTTTAGGTGAAATGGTGACCAAGTCTGTAGGGGTTAAATATCGCACCCATAGGTATCATGCGAAGCGGTACTATTATAAGGAGGAGAACGTACTCGCACGTACTATATCCCAGATGACGGAATCAATGGCGTCATAAGGTCACGAATAAAGTGTGAAGCCAGTGCGAAGTTCAAGAGCACGTGCGAGAAGATCTCATACATGGGTGCGAACACATCGCACGTCAGATCCGAAAATAGGGGCTTTATTAGTTTTCCTCCACTATGTAAAACTCATATATATAGGACCAGCCACCCTTGTGTTGAGGAGAGATCTTTTTGAGAGTTGAGGTAGAACTATAGGAGAGAGAAAGTTATTTACTCCTCAAGTTAGGGTTTTATCTTCTTCTTTCTTGTATTTATTTCTAAACTTAATAAAATTCTTATATGTGTTCTTCATGATGATTTCCTAGTTTGTTATATAGATTATCTAAGGGGTGTAGTAGTGAGATTTTTCACTACTACATTTTGGCGCTAGAATACAGCTCAGGGAAGAGATTGCACCTGTTTGTGAAAGTTTTAAATTGATTTTTTGAAGATTTCTTATATTCTTGTTTTTGTGAAAGATTTTTGATTGTTTTCGCTGAGTTTTGGTTTACAAAACAAATAAGTTCATAAGTTTTTTCTTGAGCATTTTCTGATTTAGAACCTTTGGAATAATCATAAGGATTATAAGTTTTCTTTCGAGGCACAAACTTGACAGATCGGAAAAAAGACTTTCTTAAGAAATATTTGGAAAAACTAATCATATTTCAGAAGCAAGATAATCAAGACCGTATGTATACAAAAAGGGAACGAGTTGATGCGAAAAACAAAGAACACAAGTATGTGTATGCAACAGGAAATGAGTAAATCTACGAAAGTGATAAACACCATCGGAGCGATGAACGGAAGCGGGCGTCTACAATGTAATATGATAACAAAATTAGGTGTGGATGTCACAGATTTTCATGCAGGACTTACAGGGCAGATCCACAAGCATGATTATGAAAGAAGGAAGATCTCGAATGTCGAGAAGATGTCGCCCTTGCATGAATGGAAAAAGCATAAGATCATGTTCGAAGCGGACGATATACTACAAGGAAGCTGGGGACGAACAGATCCATTGGTAGTAACTATACTCGCACGAAAGATGGAGAAGGATAAAGATGCGAAAGCTTTAGAGGAATGGGCGATCGTAGGAAACTTTGATAGATACCGGGAGCTCAACCGACATCTTGTTTTATCGCACGTTCAAGAACATGGGATATGACGATGCAGACTTAAAGCCATCTGCATACAACATCCACGGTTTCAACAAAGCAGTAACAAAGCCAAAAGGGGAGGTAATTATAAATATGCTACTAGGAGAGATAGAAGTGCAGGTAACATTGTGTGTAGTAGATGTGGAGTCACCGTACAACATGCTCTTGGGAAGACCGTGGCTGCATGGTATAAAAGGCTGTTTATGGGTGAAAACTATTTTCTGCTGGTTTTGGTAATTTTGGGTGTGTGGATAAGAAATGAATCTAAACCCTAAACAAATGCACTGCATGGGAGTGTTTTTTGATTCGAGAGATCAATCTGTACAATTATGGCCTAAACCAAGAAATGGTTGTTCCAGACTTGCTTCGGTCACAAAGTGAAGGAGATGGGGTTGATCTTAAGGAGGGAAGCGAATAAGGTGTTGGATGTTTATGACTTGTATCAGAATACCGAACTGGCTTGCAATAATGTAAGCAAAGCTCTGTGTGTTTGAATACGTTGTATCAAAACTTGGTTTCTGTCTTGTCTTGTTATGGAAATAGGGAGGAGAACCTATTTATACAAGTCATAAAGCACAACCCTAGTCTTGTAGGAAGTGGAGGAAGTGAACTGATGTAGTAGTGGGGTCGTGCTGGTGATTGTGACACGATCAGGTCTAAGCCCACTTCTCCCATCATCACTAACCGTCCATGTCTTCCTGACACGTTCTTATGATGGCGCGTTGCACGCTGCACGCTGTAAACCGCCAGACCAATACCCCAGTATGTATCCCCCAGTTTGTGACATGCTTGATGTCTCGAATGTGTGGATCATGGGACCCACAGAAGGTAGCATACGGTGCTAGGTTAAATAACTAAGTTATTTTTGAAAATCGATATTCATGAAATATCGTGTGTATTCTATGCATGTAATGCATCAAATATATTCAACATGTATGAAGCATCGCTTGTTTTAAGGCTTAACGGAGTAAGTCACGAATTGAGCTTCTTAAAATAGCATCACGTCTAGCTATCTTCGAGTGATCATTTGGAGGCTATACGGGCAAGCCCTGCTTTGGCCGATCACCCCAGTGGAAGAGTGGCGGACGGTTATCATGGTGATGCTTCGTTGGTGTCCTAACTCCTATCTTAGGCTGTCCGTCCAAGATAGCGAAGTTATACGGACGAGATGGCTTCCGACCCACATATGCGACCGTTGGATTAGGGTTTAGAAGGTGCGCAAGCACCCACTTTCAGCTCAATCAAATTTGAGATTAGGGGACGATTTTGGAGGGACCGATTGGTCCTGCATGGAAGCGGCCCGCCGGTGCTCACGTCCATGCTGGCTCGTCTTGCGGAGATGCGATCTAAATCACTCGATTCGGCCGGCGAAGAGGAGTGGTCGAGATCTGTTTTTCAATAGGAATCATGTGTCGCAAAGGATTCCTTAAAAGGGCGTGACATGCCACCTTTGGGCGCACGAACCGAGGCATCCGACCATGTCCAGCCTTGGCCGATCGGTCACGCATATATACGGGCCCACGATGATTGTGTTTACATGCTTGGGACCCTTTGAATCTACATCTACACCCTCCATCTATGCTTGCGAAGATGGACGCTCGTGATTGATTAGCGACACATGTAATATGCCGTAAACCCTAATTAGGGTTTTATGTTGGTCGCGTGCGTGCTACTTTGGCCGGACGAATTTGCATGCTATGCTCTTCGTTTGGATTGGCCGACCACGTGGGACCCACATTGGGCCGGTGGTGAACATGGTGATACCTGACTGACGGTCATAGGCCTGATATAAGCCATCCAAACATGCTGGTGAAGTTGGATGGTCGTGATCAATTTAAGACCTTTAAGCATCACGTCGACCATACTTTGGGCAAGCGTTTGCTCTTCCCTGGCTAGGTCATGAGAAGGTCAGTCAAGTAAGTAGAAAGGGGGCCCGCCGGTGTGCAGGACAACGCTTGTCCAACCGGTCATGGGAATATCTATGCCATCCAACCATGTGGGCGAAGTTGGACGGTCGCGATCTGTTTTGAGACCGTCATTGGAAGTCTTGTGCGTACAAGCTACCTCCAAGCTGCTCCACACCAATTCGACCACCCTTTTCCAGGCTGGTATTTGGTGGCTTCTGGGAGTATGGAATGTGTTCGACCGACCAACGCATAAACGGGCCCACTGGTGGTCATTGTGGTGATAGCCTGCTCCTGCTGAGGATCGTCTAGGCTCGTCCAATTTGTGTGGTCGTGATTGTTTCTGAGACTGACATGGATAGTCCAGATGCTCAATCAAGATAGTATAACACACCGAGAGATGTATTCTCAATCGGGCTAGTATAACACACCAAGAGTAGCCTGTACGGGTATTTTTTGCATGCCTCACTATTAACACTTGGAGATTCGTGTTACTCTGCTGAGAGCAACATTCAGTCGTCATGCCGCACTAATAATGAGAGTTCTGCGGGAACAGCACAGGAAATACAAGGCTAGTCATGCATTAACTAATAATGCTATAAATTCACAGGGTATATGGGATTGTTGCTACATGCTCCAACCTGGATGAATTTTATGTATTTAATTCACAGAATACTGGGATTGTTTCCACATGCTTCATTCCAGGTGAATAAGTAAAGTGAAGAAGTATTCATCACTTATCAGTGGCTTTATCTTTTGCAGGATGCCAGCGCATAAATTTGGTTTTACAATTTTGGCCCTAAACTAAAATCCACCATCAACATTAAGTCCCCTGCCTAGCACATAATGGTTGCATCATTTTAGGGTAGGCATATGATGGTGACAAATTTGCATACTGAAATGACCAAGCTATAATAAATACATATTTACCGCATAGATAGATATCGCTAGGTGCTGTCCTGGAGCTGGTCAAACCTGATTAGGGTTGTGAAGGAAACAGGACTTGGTCAGGCGAGCCGCTTTGGTTTCCCTTGGTTTCCTCCGTACATATCTAGACAGAGCTTGGACTGTTTCTTGGACTGGGTGCGCTACTTTCCACTGCACGGCGGCTTCTTTCAAATATATCCGATAAACATTATTGATTACTATCCCGAATCAACAACATTTATAGGTGGCAAGTGAAGACTCCTTTCCCCCCCGGGATTCTGTTGGCTCGTGAAATATAAAGAAAATTCTAAGGACTCCTCCTATCGCAGAATCGTTTTCTTTTATATTCCAGGTACTGCTCCGTGCTTATCCGATCTTCTGATTGACCGATGATGATGATTTGATTTTTTTTTTAACTTCTTCTCCTTTGCAGTTTATCATGGAAGCGGTTGGAGATGATCACTTTGTGACTTCTCCAGAAAAAAGTTTTGAAGTCAACAAGCCTGAGGAGGCTGATGCACATGAGGAGGTAATGGCTAAAATCGATCTCCCACTTTGCGAAGTCGATCGTGCTATACAGGTAATGTCCATTTTGCATCTGCGTATTGCCAGGGGACGTATCTGTGCCATTTCAGCTGCGATCGACATGGAGGAGCAATGGAGGCGCGATAAAGCGTTGCGAGTACCAACGAGCGCAAGAGCTGAGTGGTTTGCAGCACGGTTAAAGAGGCGAAGGGTTGAACACAAACGGCCTCTTGATGAAGATAAGTGTGATTATCCAATCCACGACGGCGTGATAATCCTCGATTCTGACACAGACGAACCTGAGCGTCTAAAAGTGATCAACACAATTCCCAACGTTGTCGTGGCTTTTGAGGAAGATGTGGAAGTTGTCTCTGCTGATGATGTTGAGACGGAGAGCGTTGCTGCAGAAATATCCGAAGTGGAAGCTGAGGCAGATCCAAAGGAAGAAGCAGTAGCGGCCCACGATGGTGATGGTGTTGAAGCAGGCTCCAGTGGTGGTGAAGACACAACCAATCTTCTTGACGGCTAAATCTTCATGTTCTTTCTCTTTTTTTTTTTCCTTTTCAGAGCTTTTTTCTCGTATTTTGTGAACATTTTCCTTGCACTCAGTGGCGGCTGAGTTAAAGGTCCTTTTTGCTTGCTTGATTGAATATGGGTTTCAAACTGTTTTTTGATGTAAATCTTCCACATATCGGATGCGATCATATGCTGTTCTTGCAATGAAAAAGAGAATGCCATAATGAAACACCACAGACCTGTCTATGCTGCTGACGCGAGATCTCCCTGGTCTTGCTGGGGTAAATGGCCCGAAACATCTTCCTTCTTCCGCACATATTCTCTTTCCCTACATCTTCTAGAGAATACAAAATGTTTGTTTAATGTTTCCTTCCAGGCCTGCTCTAGTGGGTAATGATGATTTAGGCTAACTCAGAATTTTGTTTCTTTCTTTAGGGGTAAAGAAATTCTTAGATGGAAATAATATTTCGATTAAATTGAAAATTGAAAATTGAAACCCTAATTATGAATGCAAGTATTGCAATCATTTTCTGGAGGAATTACAAATGCTGCATGAAAAGGAAATTGTGGAAGAAACACTAAGGGAAACGCTGAAACAAATAACACAGGCGTTTCAAGTGTGGAGGACGCTGGAAATTGGTAGCACATCGTCTTAAATACGGTAGGGTTTAAACCATCGCGATTGAACTGTTACGCCTTCCAATTTTTCAGCGTTGATGAGATTGCAGTAGCCGCCTAGGATAACATATGCTACCAGGTACGGTTTACCCTCCCTTTCGGTGGGTGAGTCAGGTGGAGTGGTCACTTTTACCGTCATGCTCCCGACTTTGAATGCAGTCGTATTCGTCACCAGATATCCAATTCCAAATGGGATTGGGTGTTGTACAGATACCTGGTCCTTGGCCTTGTTGTCTTTGATCGATACTGAAAAAGCGGGGGTCTAACAACACCACCCAATATTTCGATTAGCAATCTGTATGGAAAAAATCCAATATACTTTTTATGAGAATCAACTAGACAGTCAGACTCAATCAATAAAAAGATATATCAAAGAGTTTATATCTCAATCTCTCGATTTGATATTTACTCAAGCTAAAATCAATAGTGATTCTTTATCAAAGAGAGATAACTTGGACGGTACCAAAGACCAATGTCCAAGGGTCAATCAACTACAATCAACAACCAAAAGTTGGATTGGAGAAGTTGATGATCACGAATGCACAACCTGTATTATTTCAATTATATAAAATATAATGAGGAAAATAAATAACACAGACACCAGAAGTTTTGTTAACGAGGAAACCGCAAATGCAGAAAAACCCTAGGACCTAGTCCAGATTGAATACACACTCTATTAAGCCGCTACATACACTAGCCTACTCCAAGCAAACTTCGGACTGATCTATAGTTGAACCCCTACCAATCTCCCACTGATACAAGGTACAGTTGTACTCCTACGCATCTGATCCCAGCAGGACACTGCGTACTTGATTCCCTTTGCTGATCTCACCCACAACAAAGAGTTGTTGCAACCCAAAATCACAGATTTGATAATAAACAGATCTGTCTCACACAGAAAAGTCTATCGAAAGGATAAATCTGTCTCCCACAGATAAACCCTAGGTTTTGTTCCGTGTTTTTATGTAACATCAAGGTAACAGGAACCAATTGATAATCCGAACTTATATTCCCGAAGAACAACCTAGATTAATCAATCACCTCTCTACAATCCTTCCTGACTACACAAACGGATTGTCGAGGAATCACAAACAGTGAGACGAAGATGTTTGTGACTTCTTTATCTTTCCTATCGGAGAACTCTCACGATCTCAAGCCAATCAATCGATTGTACTCGTACGATAGAATATGCAAGATCAGATCACACAACTAAGATAAAAGTAGTATCGCTCTGGCTTCACAATCCCAATAAAGTCTTTAAGTCGTTAACTCGAGTTTAGAGAAGAAACTCAAGAGTTAATGGAGATCGACTCTAGCGAGCGCACTAGTAGCACACAGACGTGTGAGATTAGGTTTGCTCAATGCTAGATGTGTCTTATATATAGCCTTTCAAATCAGGGTTTTGCCTTAGGTACAAAGCAAACTCTATTCACTATTAGATGAAAACCTGATTTAGATTAAAGCCAATATCTCTCAACCGTTAGATCGAAAGACACAGCTTGTCACACACACTTGGGTACACGCTTACCAGGTTTGAGAAAAACCATGCCCAAACGAGTACACGTATGTTGGTTCAACATGATAACCCAAAAGGTCAACCATATGACCATCTCATATTAATCATGTTCTTCTTCACCATAACTAGTTCAATTGACTCAAATGAACTAGTTAAGAATTGTTCAATTGCTATGAGATCTTATGTAACTACACAAGGCACAATTGAAACAAAGATGATTGGATTCGATTAGAATCGGCTCATGAACATTATAACCACGGTTTGCATAAAGCTGTTAATGGTGGTTTTTAGACAAGGGGTAAAATCGTAAAACCTTACGCATAGCATGACGTCACCGGTGACGCTAAACACATTTATTAGAACATTTAATGCACTTATTTAACAATTACCAGGGTATCTTTTTTCAAATGCTAAACTAGGGTTCGACACGCAAAACCCAAAGCCGCACAATCGCTGCGCATCATGGAAACTATGCCAAAACCAAAGCCGCACAATCGCTGCGCATCATGGCAACTATGCCAAAACCAAAGCCGCACAATCGCTGCGCATCATGGAAACTATGCCAAAACCAAAGCCGCACAATCGCTGCGCATCATGGCAACTATGCGAAAACCAAAGCCGCACAATCACTGCGCATCATGGCAACTATGCCAAAACCAAAGCCGCACAATCGCTGCGCATCATGGCAACCATGCCAAAACCAAGCCGCACAATCATTGCGCTTCACGGCAACCGTGCCAAATTCGAGCGGCATAATTATTGCGCCACACGCGCCATTGGCACATGCCAAGCGACGCTTGCGACCTAGCATGCCAAGCCGTGCAAACCTAGGGCCAAGCCGCCACACACGCCATTGGCACATGCCAAGCGACGCTTGCGACCTAGCATGCCAAGC
>NC_039366.1:68576418-68593643 GCF_003573695.1 Papaver somniferum | reverse complement strand
CACGCGCCATTGGCACATGCCAAGCGACGCTTGCGACCTAGCATGCCAAGCCGTGCAAACCTAGGGCCAAGCCGCCACACGCGCCATTGGCACATGCCAAGCGACGCTTGCGACCTAGCATGCCAAGCCGTGCAAACCTAGGGCCAAGCCGCCACACGCGCCATTGGCACATGCCAAGCGACGCTTGCGACCTAGCATGCCTAGCCGTGCAAACCTAGGGCCAAGCCTCCACACGCGCCATTGGCACATGCCAAGCGACGCTTGCGACCTAGCATGCTAAGCCGTGAAAACCTAGGGCCAAGCCGCCACACGCGCCATTGGCACATTCCAAGAGACCCTTGCAACCTAGCATGCCAAGCCGGCAAACCTAGGGCCAAAGCCGCTACGCGCGCCATTGGCAGATGCCATGCAACACTTCATTTTGGCATTGCCACCTGCACCCGATGCGCAACCTACAGCCAAGGCTTTCCACACAAGCCATTGGCACATGCCATGCGACCCTTCCACTTTGGCATGCCGCGCCTACATCAAAGGCCACGATTCCTCTCAAGATGCAAAATATCGACCGTCGAAGGTCGCCACTGAGCCGGCACATCTCTCAATCTCAACTTATCAAACACCAGTGACATGCTACACGTTTTCCACGAAAACACTCGAGACATCAATGCATGTCAAAACTGGGGGATGCTCTTTAGGGTTTTGGTTTGGCGGTTTACAGCGTGCGGCATACACAAATGCCCGTTTCAAGACAGTGTATTAAGAATAAAACGGTTAGTAAACGCAGGAAGTAATGGTGAAACACTCTTTCATTATGGAACATCAATTCCATCAAATTTCATCAATATCAGGCGTTACCACCTCTTCCCATTTAACTCATCCGTTTCTTTTTCTTACGAGGACAGAGTACGTTTCACTTAGACTTGTATAAATAGGTCTTACCTATTTCCACCAAGACAACAAGTTTTTGGTCAGGACAAATACAATACTCAGAAAGGAAACTTTCCTAGCTTTCCCAAAAGCTTTCACCTTCTGATACAAGTCAAGTACTACTCTTCCATAACTGTTCTGGTCTCAACACTCTCTTCGCTTCCCTCCCTAAACCAGCCCTTGTCCTCCTTTTTGTGACCGAAACAAATCCGGAACGGCCATTTCTTGGTTTAGGCCGGAGTTGTACAGATTGATCTCTCGAATCTAAAGTACTCCCGTGCAGTACATTTGTTTAGGGTTTAGATTTGTTTCTCACTCACCTACCTAAATTACCAAAATCAGCAGAAACGATTTTCACCCATAAACAATTGGCGACCACAGTGGGAGATTAATCTTTTGGTTGCAATATCAGATCCTAAATTTCATTCTCTATTCTAGATTTCAGAAGATGGTCGGTTTTCAGACTGTCTCTACAAACTCAAATCCCACTCAGGCGAATGATGATCTTTCCGCTCCAGCTAATGGCGCAATGATAGACGCATTTATGTGTCTATTTTCATCTCTATTGTGTATATTGTTAGTACCCATTTTTGTAGTTATTTCGGTATTTTATCTCTTTGTAGGTGTTTTTGGAGAAATAAGCTTTTGCGGCGAAATTGGCTCGAAAAGTTGTTAAAGGCACATGGGAGGACATTTGCTATTCGGACTCTCGCTTTGGATAAGGGGTAACCCATTTCTAGGCATGTGCTAAAGGGACACCGGAACTGGATAGGGGGACACCCTTCTTCTTCACGTTTAAAACGGTTTTTGGCGGGAAAAATGCATGCAAACGCTGTTGATTTTGGATTGAAGATTTGAACGAGTTTCAGGGTGATTCAACACTGGAAATCGATTGGCCTGGACTTGATAGAGCAAAACAGGTTTAATACATGCGTTTGGATCGATCGAATTGGGCTGGAATTGCCGGAAAAAGGAAACAGAGTAAAAAAGGAAACACGGTCCCTGTCGAGTTTGTTTTTGGACATTCAGAGAGATTAAAGGCAAGAAATTCGTTCCAAAGATACATATTATATCTAAGGAAGAGTTTGAGATAAGTGGGAAAGCTCAGAAACGCGTAAAACAATTTATGTAAGGAATTATTGCCGTGACTGCCAAGGAAGGAAAGAAGAGATTTTGAAGCGATTTGGGAGAGATTTAATCGCCCTGTGGTGTATAAATAGGTTTCATAGGGTCTCAAGAAGGGGTGTCGAGAGTTTGGGGTCGAGAGGAGAGCTCAGGAGGCGAGAATCAGAGATTACAGGAAGCCTGTCTCTGCTGCTGCTGAAGAACAAGCGTTGCAACGAAGAACATCGTCTCAAATTCGCAACAGTCCTACAGTGTTCTCTCTGTAACAGCTGAACAACCACATTTATCTTCAGTTAGCCACACCTCCTGTAACAGTGAACTCTGTAACGCCATTACGTCGTTGCATATTCACTGAATCATATCAACTCTTCAATAAGAACAACTTTTGAGCCATGATTTATTCTTTTTAGCATGTTTTTGATATGAGGAGCTAAACCCAAACACTGGGATGACGGAGGAAGCCCTATTTCACGCATGTGGTAATTCTAATAATTCTTTTATGACTATTTGCATTGATTTTTAATCGATTTATGATTTTTATTAAATGGGTGTGATTTCGTTTGATGGTGTATGCTTGGTCTATGTATTTTTGATACATCATGATTTTGATTTACAATCATTGCTTTTCAAAAATCTATTTTTGGCAAAGAATAAGAGTCCATATTTTTATTATTTGAACTATAATTGATTGGAATTATTATTTGAGTCGCATGAATGGAATTTGGTGGAATCCTGAGTCTCAGTCTCTCTCGACATTGTGACAAACCTTTTGTATATATATTTTCTATTTTTATTTTAAGACTAGAACCCAATCTTATCGAGTCCGAGTTGAACGAACTTTACTACCACTTTCAAAACTACATCAATTTTTGGCGCCGCCAACGCGGATTTGCTTTTAGGGTTTTTAGACTTAGTTTTCTTTTATTTTTTTTTATTTTTTAGGTTTTTATTATTTTTGTTCTTTTTTACGTTTTTGGGTATTTGTCTTTTGTCTACAGGTTTTGGATCATAAAGCGAATTGAGCCAAGGAGTTTGGTGATTTCGTAAAGACTGGAAATTAAAGCATAAAGACTTGGAGCAAAAGATTAAAGCGAAAAGAACGGAAAAGAAGACAATTTCTTTTTAGATATTTTATTTTATTTTTTTAGGGTTTGTTTATTTTTCTTTATTAAAAAAAAAGAGAGAGAACTGTATTAGGGTTTGCTATTTTTGTAATTTTTTCTTTTCTTTTTGGACACTTGGACATTGGACTTTGGATATTATTATTTTTAAACCCTAAGGAAGAGTTGGTTTAAATACAAACTGTGTGCAGGGAAGGACGGTGATTACGATATCACCTCGGCCACTTGGGTTCGTACATAACATAGGAGTTGTGGCCCGAGTCGACTTCAGCGGTTCTTCGCCCGTCTGGTACGGGAGGTAAGTTTTTCGAAACACCCGTGAATCCCCTGTCAGCGGCTTTACTGTATTCCTTAAGGTGAATATATGCTTAGGACTTGAATACGGTTGCTTTTAATTCCTAGTAAAGGGCAAGGACTGGCCATACAAGATAAGGGTTCGGATTTCATCATCGTTCTCTTCTTGCCCGCCTTAGGAACACGAAACCAAACGCGAACCTAAGCCTAAAATTTTGACTAGAACGAGACCTATAGGGTAACGAGCTTAATAGGAAAGTCGTTCGAAGAATATTGGTTACTCTTTTGAGCATACTTCGAAGTTCTTGACGGTTTCTGTGAGTTGAATGCGTGACTGCGCCTCCTTGTAACCGGTGAGGCCTTGGGTATCAAAGCTCCACTGAGCTTCCCTCGCCTTGATTCAACTTACTTTTACTCGGATTGATTCCAGAGGGGTTTGCTCAGATTGTAACGAGTTCCTTTTCGAAAGAATAGAAGATGGTCTAGTGACAATCTAAGTGGAGCCATCATGCTTTTTGTTTGCTAGAAATTTAGGTTTGATTTGGTTGAGTCAGCCTTGTTTTGTGTTTGCATAGAATTCCCTTCCTTATTCTGTTGCATGCCTGAACGTAAAAGAGACGCCCTAGGCTGATTTGTTAAAGAGAAACCTAGTAGTTCTAAGCGTCTTGATTACCTCAATTTAGAGAGTCTGATTCGTGAAGATTCCGTTTTTGAACGTCCGTTTGAAGAGAAAATCCCTGATAGTCCAATAGCGCCAGAAATGGCAACTTTGAAAGCCTTGTTGAATCCTACTAGGAATACTCGTCCCTCGTGTATCAAGTTACCTGAAACTGAAGCAAATTATGAACTTAAGCCTGGAACCTTACAGTTGTTCCCAATATTTTTAGGAAAAGAAAACGAAAACCCCTATTTCCATGTTAGGGACTTTGAGGAAATTTGTAGTACCCTGAAAATTAGAAACCTTGATGATGATGCTTTAAAACTCAGGTTATTCCCCTTTTTCTTAAAAGATAAAGCCAAGTCGTGGTTGTATAGTTTGGCTTCCGAATCAATTGAAACCTATGAACAACTTACATCCGCCTTTTTGAAAAAGTTTTTCTCTAGGCACAAAACCTCGTCTATTAGGACGCAAATCTGCATGTTTACACAACAGGAGGGAGAATCTTTGTATAGGTATTTGGAAAGGTTCAATGATTTATTAGCCCAATGTCCTCATCATGGTTTAGAAAAGGTTAGGTTAGTTCAGATCCTTTATGAGGGTTTAGATTATCCCACCACAACTACAGTAGAGTCCATGTGTACAGGTGGGTTTGAAAACCAAACAGTTGATAATGCGATGACATACTTGCATGAGATCGCCGAAAAGACCCAACAATGGGAAAGTAGTAGGGTACCCCAGAAAATAATTCTTCTAGGAAGAGGAAACGTTAATAGGGTAGAAGAAAGCTACGAATCAAATTCCAAAATTGCTGCTATAGCAAAAAGGTTAGAAGCTTTAGAAGTGGGTCATACTAGTGGTAGAATAGAGCCTTTTTGGGAAGGAAATACTGTTGAACAGCAAGCCAATGCTCTCTATAATAACACTAGGTTTGATAACCGTCAGAAGTTTGACCCATATTCAGAAACCTATAATCCTGGATGGAGAAACCATCCCAACCTTTCGTGGTATAAGGGCCAGAATCAAGGTCAGTCTAGTAACTCTCAAGGTCCCCCAGATTTTGGCTATACTAAGAATCCTTCAGCCCATGCACAATTTCAGAACCCTCCGGATAAGAAGATTATGAGTTTAGAAGAGTCTCTTTCTTTGTTAACTCGTAACACTATGCAGTTTCAGCAATCTGTTGCTCAAGGTATAGAAGAAAATAAGAGAATAGGTCAGGCTAACTCTCAGGCTATTTCCGAGTTGAAAACCCAGGTTAGTCATATAAATGAGTCTTTAAGATAAGGAGGTAAGTTTCCTAGTAAAACTCAACCCAACCCTAGAGGATCTCATGAAGTAGGTGCAAAACCATTGAATCATTTGAATGCTATTAGAACCCTCAGGAGTGGTAGAGTAGTAGAAAATCAGATAAACATGCCCGATAGTGAACATACAGTAGTTCACCCCTCAGGATCTCATCCCTCAGGACCGCTAACTGAGGGGACTGATAAAATTTCCAATGATGCTGACTCGGTTCCTGAGAGGTCTGATGCTGTGCCTAGAGCCCCATTTCCCCAGCTGTTAGCACCAACAAAGAAGGAATCGAACTTTAATGACATATTGGAGGTTTTTAAGCAAGTTACCATAAACCTTCCTTTATTAGATGCAATTAGGCAAATTCCTGCTTATGCCAAGTTCCTTAAGGATATGTGTACGCGAAAGCGGAAACTTAGCGTCCATAAGAAAGCCTTTTTAGCTAGTCATGTAAGTTCAATCATTCAGAACACTACCACTCCAAAGTACAAAGACCCAGGTTCCCCAACCATTGCTTGTACAATAGGTAAACACCGGGTAGAAAAAGCTTTACTTGACTTAGGAGCCAGTGTGAACTTACTGCCGTACCATGTGTACTTACAGCTAGGTCTTGGTGAAATGAAACCTACTCAGATAACACTGCAGTTAGCTGATAGGTCTGTCAAAATTCCTCGAGGAGTTATCGAGGATGTTCTTATTGAGGTCGACAAGTTTATTTATCCTGTGGATTTCGTGGTCCTAGATACCCAACCTGTCCCTGACCCAGAGAACCAGATACCTGTGATTTTAGGTCGCCCATTTTTAGCTACGTCTAATGCGATCATAAACTGTCGAAATGGTATTATGAATCTATCTTTTGGTAATATGACTATTGAGTTAAATATTTTTAATGTCAATAAGCTACATTATGAGCTAGATGACACGCGCATTGAAGAGGTGAACATGATAGGAACCTTAGTTCAGGAGTCATTACCAAATATCGCATCGGAAGATCCATTAGAGAGTTGTCTAGCCCACTTTAACATGGATTTCGACGAAGATAGCAACATTGAACAAGTGAATGCTATGTTGGATTCAATTCCTGTATTAGACACTGATAAATGGAAATCTAGGTTCGAACCATTACAAGCTTTTGAGTCTACCTTAATCCCTTGTTTAGAAGAGCCTCCTAAGTTGGACCCTAAATCTGCATTCTTAGGGCCATCTAAGACTTTGCCTGTGATTATAGCATCCGATCAGGACAGCAGGCCAGAAATCGTGCTTCAAGACAATAAAGAAACTCTAGGGTTGACCATACAGGATATGAAACATATAAGTCCTACAGCTAGTATACCTCAAAAGAATTTATAGGATGAACCACCCCATTATAATTCAAAGAAAGCAATTGACCTTTTTCAGGAACTTGTTGGTCTAGAAGTTAGGAATATTGTGACTAGTCTATTTAGAGACACCCAAAATTCTAAGTTTGGGGGTAGTGATCGTCAAATAAAAGTCCCTAACTTGGGACTCGAGCCTACTGCATATGAGGTATCACTTGAGTCTATTCAGACTCCTCAACCCGATCCTCCTGATACTATCCAGGAGGAAATCCAGCTATTAAAGTCCTGTTTTTCGGATGAATCTATTTTTCAAGACACTCATATGAAGCCCAATACAGTTGTCTTGCAAGAAACTTTCAATGAGGTTGTGCTCCTTATGTTATTTTTTCTGATCCTGTGCAGTTGTTTCATATTAGTGGTAGTTTTATTTGGTTTTGATGACCCACAGTTATTTCGACTACTGATATATGATTTGAAAGGTAACTAGCCATTTTATGAAACTTGATGTCTGGCTGAAGACTTTAAACTTAGCACTTCTTGGGAGGTACCCCAATCTCATGCAACACGGTAATATCTTTCCTTATCTCTTTTGCTTCAAATGGTAACAGTTTCTCCTTGTTCATGCTTTTAATTTCATCTTTAGAACATTGAGGACAATGTTAGATTTAAGTTTGGGGGTATGGGAGAAACTTTTTAGTTGCAGTATGAATAAATAAACTCCAGAGCTCAGAAATTTATGCCTATTTAGGATTGCACTAACTAATCTAAGTGGATGGAAGCATTTTGATTGTAGGAGTTGAGGAACCAATCTGATTAGATGGCAACATCTAGAAGAGTCTATTCATAAAAGCACGGATCTCAGGTGTTAGAAATAACATGATAGTTTCACCATATCTCGTTGAGTCCTTTTCACTTCTATTTTTATTTTATTTTGTTTTTAAACTATGTTTCTCTAAGTGATAGGTGGGGCCCACGATTCAAGTTGTTACCAATGCTAGGGTGAATTAGAGTGATTGAGATACCATGAAAAAAAAAGAGAGAGATGAAAAAAAAATGGTAGTTACCAAAAAGTAGAAAAAAAAAAAAAGAAGAAAAAAATTGAGACCAGACCATTTGACCAAAAGGAATAAATTCAATAAAGTCGACCACTGGTACCCTTGTATATGCCAGTTGTGTTGACCTAGAGTTAGGTTATCGACCACTGGTTCCCTTGTATATGCCAGTGTGTTGATATTAGTCAGACTAATATCTCAATCCATTAGGATAGGTTCATTTTGGCGGAGGCCTTCAGACAAATATGGAAAACTCCGTTCACTTAGTAAACATCAAAACCATCTATGTTTTTCTATATCCATCTTCTTGATCTATCCATGTGATTAGTTTTGACTCCGAATATGATGTCCATAGTACAACTATCTGAGTAGGGCTCTGTCACTTATATATGAATTTTAGTATGCTTGAGTGCAAACTCGTGTACAGCAATTGGAATTTCGCATCAGGGTACTTCCTCCTGTAGTCAATAAGTATGCCAACCAAGGAGATTCTTTAGTGCCTTCCAAGGTTCGTTGTAGATATCTAGGGTCTGGAGTAGTAAAATTTTTGTGGGTATATCTCTTGTAAGCCCTCCGGAGACAACACTACGCCACTAGGTCCACCTAGGGGTTTAAAGGCTTATTGCATACGCCAAATGCAATCGACGATGCCTGCGACAGTGATTTAGGATTTTATTTTGTAGTTTTGATTTGCTCGGGACTAGCAAATAATAAGTTTGGGGGTATTTGATAGACGCATTTATGTGTCTATTTTCATCTCTATTGTGTATATTGTTAGTACCCATTTTTGTACTTATTTCAGTATTTTATCTCTTTGTAGGTGTTTTTGGAGAAATAAGCTTTTGAGGCGAAATTGGCTCGAAAAGTTGTTAAAGGCACATGGGAGGACATTTGCTATCCGGACTCTCGCTTTGGATAAGGGGTAACCCATTTCTAGGCATGTGTTAAAGGGACACCGGAACTGGATAGGGGGACACCCTTCTTCTTCACGTTTAAAACGGTTTTTGGCGGGAAAAATGCATGCAAACGCTGTTGATTTTGGATTGAAGATTTGAACGAGTTTCAGGGTGATTCAACACTGGAAATCGATTGGGCTGGACTTGATAGAGCAAAACATGTTTAATACATGCGTTTGGATCGATCGAATTGGGCTGGAATTGCCAGAAAAAGGAAACAGAGTAAAAAAGGAAACACGGTCCCTGTCGAGTTTTTTTTGGACATTCAGAGAGATTAAAGGCAAGAAATTCGTTCCAAAGATACATATTATATCTAAGGAAGAGTTTGAGATAAGTGGGAAAGCTCGGAAACGCGTAAAACAATTTCTGGAAGGAATTATTGTCGTGACTGCCAAGGAAGGAAAGAAGAGATTTCGAAGCGATTTGGGAGAGGATTTAATCGCCCTGTGGTGTATAAATAGGTTTCCTAGGGTCTCAATAAGGGGTGTCGAGAGTTTGGGGTCGAGAAGAGACCTTAGGAGGCGAGAATCAGAGATTACAGGAAGCTTGTCTCTGCTGCTGCTGCTGAAGAACAAGCGTTGCAACGAAGAACATCGTCTCAAATTCGCAACAATGCTACAGTATTCTCTCTATAACAGCTGAACAGCCACATTTATCTTGAGTTAGCCACACCTCCTGTAACAGTGAACTCTGTAACGCCATTACGTCGTTGCATATTCACTGAATCATATCATCTCTTCAATAAAAACAACTTTTGAGCCATGATTTATTCTTTTGAGCCTGTTTTTAATATGAGAAGCTAAACCCAAACACTGGGATGACGGAGGAAGCCCTATTTCACGCATGTGGTAATTCTAATAATTCTTTTATGACTATTTGCATTGATTTTTAATCGATTTATGATTTTTATTGAATGGGTGTGATTTCGTTTGATGGTGTATGCTTGGTCTATGTATTTTTGATACATCATGCTTTTGATTTACAGTCATTGCTTTTCGAAAATCTATATTTGGCAAAGAATAAGAGTCCATATTTTTATTATTTGAACTATAATTGATTGGAATTATTATTTGAGTCACATGAATGGAATTTGGTGGAATCCTGAGTCTCAGTCTCTCTCGACATTGTGACAAACCTTTTGTATATATATTTTCTATTTTTATTTTAAGTCTAGAACCCAATCTTATCGAGTCCGAGTTGAACGAACTTTACTACCACTTTCAAAACTACATCACGCAACCAACGGAGAAATCTCAAGACTGGTCGATCTGGCACGAGCTCAGGAGATCCATACCAAGAACATGGACCTGATGATGGAAGCAATTAACAACATACTTGACTTCCTCATCAGTTTGACGTCAGAATTAAGTGACTCACGCTTCCCAGAAGATCAAGGACCGGGGACTAGTATCCCAAACGAACATTCTCAAATCAATGGTTTTGTCACTAACTGGAAGCCAGTCGACCAGGAAGCAACCTCACTGGTGGAGAACTTATGCGAACTGCTGCACCTCTCCAAGGATCAGCGGGTAGAGACATTCTCCGCTATCAGTCAGATAGCATTGAATGCGTCTCTGGTTCCTTCACACGTGGGGACGTCGAGGACACCAGAGATATCCATCAACAATATTGTGTTCACTGATGACGACATGATGGTAGAAGAAGGTCATAACCGAGCCCTACACGTCACGGCTCTAGTCAGGAACACGGAGTTCCGAAGGGCACTCATCGACACAGGAGCATCCTCCAATGTCATCACTCTTGGAACGCTCAAGGCTTCCAGGGTGCGGCCTGGAGAAGTCATACGACAATCTACTACGATGTCAGATTTCGAAGGTAACCAAACCAGCACATACTGGTACATCAACTTGGAGTTGACAGTATGACCAATCCGATCCAATGTGAAAGTCGAAGTGATCGAGAAAGAGCCAGATTACCACATGATACTAGGAAGACCGTGGCTACACGACCACAAAATCATTCCTTCAACATACCACCAGTGCCTAAAAACTGTGCTGAACGGGGAAGTTGTTCGTATCTCCGCATCATTATCTCCCTACGCGCCGATCTGTTGCGTAGAGACGTTTGAACCAAAGAAGAGTTCACGAGACGGAAAGAGTTCACAGCTTCCTGGTGCCGAAATGGACGTCGCTCAAAGAAAGTGATAAGTCGACATCGCTCCACGGAGAAGTACGCCCCCCCCCCCACCATCTCCGAAAGGAAAGTCGCCAGTCTTCCTCTGCCAAGCCAAGGCATAACCCGCGCCCGCACCAAACGAGGACGCACTCCCGCCGCAGGTTATGACAAAAAAGTAAAGATCACGTATCTCCGCCACTGTTAGAAATTAACAGGGGAGACCACGACCCGGTCTCTCCGCCCAGAAGAATGTTTTCACAGCAACCAGGAGGAAGTTCCGGACGCACCTCAGAAGCTTCAGGATGGGACCAATTCAATCACGGACGAACTCGAGACTGCAAATATTAGGAGCGAGGAATCTCCACGACCCATCCTGATCAGCTCAACTCTATGCTCAGCGGAACGCTCGAAGCTGGTCGACCTACTCAAAGAGTATCAAGATGTATTTGCATGGACATATGAAGAGATGCCTGGATTAGACGAAAAGCTAGTCACCCACCATCTGCACATAATACCCGGATCTAAACCGGTCAAACAATCCCCGAGACAGTTCATACATGACGTAGAAGAACAAATTAAAGCGGAGATTCAGAAATTGCTAGCCGCTGGTTTCATCAAACCTATTCACCATCCCACCCGGTTGGCTAATGTCGTTCCAGTAAAGAAGAATAATGGCCAGATCAGATGTTGTGTCGACTTCAGAGATTTAAATAAATGCTGCCCTAAAGACGATTTCCCACTTCCTAACATCGACATACTAGTAAACGCTACCAGTGGGCACGGCATGTTCTCTTTCATGGATGGGTACAATCACTACAATCAGATAAAGATGTACGAAAACGATGCAAGTAAGAACGCTTTCCGAACTCCTATCGGAAATTTCTACTATACAGTAGTGCCTTTCGGTCTGAAGAATGCTTGCGCCACCTACCAACGCGTCATGACTACCATCTTCCACGACATGATGCAGAAACAAGTCGAGGATTATGTAGACGATGTGGTGGTTAAATCAAAAACTCGAGCAGACCATCCAGAAACACTACGACAAGTGTTTGAAAGGTGTCGCGAATACAAACTAAAGATGAACCCTTTGAAATGCGCCTACCGTGTCTCTTCAGGGAAATTCTTAGGGTTCCAGGTAACAACCGAAGGGATTAAAGTCGACCCGGTCAAGACACAAGCTATTCTTATGATGCCACCGCCACGAACTGTGAAGGAACTCCAGAGTTTCATGGGTAAAATAAACTACATTCGCCACTTCATACCGGGACTGGCGCAGCTTGTCACTGCATTTACTCCTTTACTAAAGAAATGGGCGAGCTTTGTGTGGACCACGCTTCAACAGGAAGCATATCAGAATATCCAACAAACGTTGTCCTCCTCGGCCGTCATGAAATCCCCTGTACAAGGAAGACCGTTGTGTCTTTACACGACCTTCAGTCATACTACTGTTGGAGCCCTCCTCGCTCAAGAAGACAACGAAGGGATCGAACATCCCATATATATACTACTTCAGTCGAACATTAAGAGATGCTGAACTCAGATACCCCAAAGCGGAAAAGGCGTGTCTGGCTATAATTTATTCCATCCAAAAGTTCAGACTTTACCTTCTCTCCAACAAGGTGTTACTGATATCCAAATCTGATCCTGTAAAGTTTCTCCTCTCAAAATCGGCCCTGATAGGGAGACCGGCTAAATGGCTCCTCCAGATGTCAGAATTCGACATAACATGCGCTTCCCCGAAGGATATTAAAGGACAAGTTGTTGCATATCTGTTAGCAGCATTCCCAGGAGAAAATACTGCAAAGTTACGTGAGGATCTTCCTGGAGATATTCCAGGAGTTTTTCTAGTCAAAGAAGAGGCATGGCTACTATTCTTCGACGGCTCTTCCACCCCTAGTACTAACACCGGAGGAGAAGGCGTGGTTCTGGTATCCCCTGCTGGTGAAGTCTTCTCGTATTCTTTCAAGCTAGACTTCCCTTGCACTAACAACTCAGCGGACTACGAAGCCTTACTCATAGGACTATCACTGGCTAAACAAGTTGGGGCCACACGTCTGGAAATAAGAGGTGATTCCAAACTACTCGTCAACCAGATGAACGGAATCTACACGCTAAAGGAATTAACACTGGCGCCATACAAAGCTGAAGCACAAAAACTGCTAAACTACTTCGCTGATGCAACCATCACACACATCGGCTGATTGTCTAGCTACACTAGCATTAAAGCTGCAGTTCGAAGGATTCAAAGAAACCCTGACAGTGAAAAGGCGAACCATAGCTTCCACGTGGCTTTCGCAACCTGAGAAGGACGGAAACGATGACTGGAGAACTCCTATCCAGGAACTCAACAGCTCAATTTCCCAGGGAAAGGTCAGTCTTAAGACTTTGCGAAGTTTCTTTATGTTTCAAGGCGTTTTATACCACCGAAACCCAGACGGCTCCCTGTCAAGATGCCTCGGAAAGGAAGAGGCGCAACATCAACTTGACTGCGTCCATGCCGAGGTCTGTGGGATAACATCGGTAGTAACCCTCTATCGTCTTTTACAACGACTTGATTACTACTGGCCAGAGATGGAGGCTCAATCCCGATTTCTTCAGAAAACATGTTCCAATTGCCAAGCACCATCGCATCAGTCAGAAGTCTTCAATATTAATCACGCTGGGGACTGGCAGAGGCCGTGCATCAGCTACCTCTGCGATTGCATACTCCCTACCAACAAAGAAAATGCGTCCAAGATAAAACAGGGATCCAAAAGGTTTGTGTTCCATGACGGGATTTTATATCGCAAAAGTTTTGGAGGAAGTTTACTGCGATGTTTGAATGAGGCGGAAATCCCGGTCATGCTCAGAGAAATACACGAAGGCGAACACCAAGGGAAACAGAAGTCGTTTCTTCAAATACATGAGAAATACTACTGGCCGACCACTGAAGATGATGCAGCTGCTTTCGTTCAGAAATTCCGGGAATGCCAGGTCCACGGGAACCTTATCCACGCGCCTCCAACACCCCTGCACTCGATAAGTAGTCCATGGCCCTTTTACAGCTGGGGACTTGACATCATCGGGAAGATCAATCCGCCATCTTCAAAGCAGAATGAATACATAACAACCGCGACCGAGTACTTCACCAAATGGGTCGAAGCTATCCCCTTGAAAGGAATCACCGGAGTCACAATCGCGGAGTTCATCAAGAAACACATCATCCACCGTTTTGGCGTACCTAAACATATCATCACCGACAACGACACGCCTTTTGCTAACAAACAAGTACAGGAATTACTCGATAGGTACGGTATCAAACAAGTCTTCTCTACCGTATACTACCCCCAGGGAAACGGGCACGCCGAGAGCACCAACAAGACCCTGATTCGAATTCTCAGCCGAACGGTACACGACAACCCCAGAACTTGGCATGATCAGCTGCCAATGGCCCTCTGGGCATACCGAACATCTCCAATAAGCTCCACCGGCTCTTCTCCCTACTCTCTAGTCTACGGTGCAGACGCAATCCTTCCAGCTGAAATCAAAATCCCGTCTGCCAGAATTTCCGCAGCAAGTGGAGTTCAATGGGATGAAGACGAAACACGGAATGCCAGAATAGCGGAACTAGACACCATGGATTCCAGAAGATTCAGGGCAGAAGAACACGCACACGCATACAGAAACAAAGTTTCCAGAGCATACAACAGAACTGTGAAACCCAGGGTTTTCAAAACAGGAGATTTGGTGCTGAAGACTGCTAAACACATCTAGCAAGACGTATCTGCACCAAATTTTTCCCCAAAATGGGAAGGGCCATATATAATTACGAAGGCGTATGACAGTGGGTACTGCAAGATTATCAAGGAAGATGGAGGAAAGCTAGAGGAAGTCATCAACGGGAAATGGCTCAAGGCATACTATGCCTAACCACTATTTCACAACGTGATACATCAGGGCGCGGAAATCCAGGCACCCTTTTCGCTTTCTTTTCATTTCCAATTATCAAGTTTCGATGCAACCTCAACAAATCAATAAAATTTCTTTATTTCTTCAAAAAACAAGTAAAAAAAAATTACATCTCGTAACACGAGTCAGAAAAGCCCATCCAATAGATTGTAATCCCTAGAAAGCATCATCTTTAATCGACTCTGATATCTTTCAGTCATACTCTTCAAATTCCGGGTTAACTCTTCAACCTTATGTGACTCCATAGCCAAAGCTTTCTCCTCTTCCAGCATAACTTTTGTTGCAGGGACCACACCAGCAAGGATACCGACCCTGTCGACTTTCACAATATCAAGACGATGTCGCAACCAGCTGATATTGAACTCCAAAGATTCACAGGTAGACACCATATTCTCCCACTTTTGAATGGCTGACTCCACAACAACACGGATAGACATACTCTACATTTCGGCGACCATCGGCAAGAGGCAATTCACTATGGAAAATAGATCAGACGAACAATACTTCACCACGCTCCTAGTAGCAATGTGACCATATATTTTCCATGTCCTCGTGTAAAGAGCAATGAATTCTTTCCGCACCAGGAACCCACCGACATTCCGGTAGTTGGAGGAAAAGACACCTCATACGGGTCCCAAACGACAAACCTGCATTGGGATACTCGTGACAAGAAATCCCTAAATCGGCACTTTCCAGATCTGCAACAGTCAATGAGATCAGGCTTGAAGAAAGAGGCGTGACCAGATCATCTTCATCAATGATGGTAACACATGCTCCGATAGGATATCTCTACACAGAAGAAAACTTTTGTCATTTATCAACAAACAGTGAAACATATGTCGATCAGTAGAAACATACCGGTATAATATTCTTGACCCGAGTAACCCTGATCGGGGTGCTGTTGCAAGAGTCAAGACTCACACATTTACCCGGAGAATCTAGCCGGTTCGAAGATGATTCACTTTTGGTCGACATGATGAGGAGAGGTAGACTCAACAAGAAAAACTTTTTTGGGAAGACGGTGCAATTTCACTGGGCATAAATACTGGACAACCTAAAAAAGAAAGGAAAGAAGAAATGATGGGTGTAACGCTTCCGGATTTTGAATAAGGAATGAATTCCTTGATTAAAGCCGTGCGTGAAGGAAGGCAATCGGGCCCACAAGGAAAAATATGTCCACTCCCAAAGCATACGCACCTCCCTTGATCACACCGGCTCTACCAAGCGCCTACTTTCCAACGCCATCCATGCTCCCCTTTGCCAACACCATGACATCCAGATGTCCCACACCCGCTTCAAGCTCCTTGATGCTGACAAGTCCCTCTCACACCAAGTCTATGCTAGCAGCTCCGCCTCGCGTTCCAAAGCCAGGCCCCGAAGGCACCTGGTCACACTGGGATTTGTGCAAACCTACCAGATGCAAGGATTGCGAATTCTACTTACATCTCGAAAAAGGTCAGGCAAGTCTCCTTAGCCCTCTTTCACGACTTACTGTCTCAGTTCTATCCTCGTCTATCACCATCTTATGCTTAGCTTGCAACAAGGCCCCTGTTCCAAGCTAAGCAGGGGATTTAATGTTGATGGTGGTTTTTAGAAAAGGGGTAAAATCATAAAACCTTACGCATAACATGACGTCACCGATGATGCTAAACACATTTATTAGAACATTTAATGCACTTATGTAAAAATTACCAGGGTATCTTTTTTCAAATGCTAAACTAGGGTTTCGACACACAAAACCCTAAGCCGCACAATCGTTGTGCATCATGGCAACTATGCCAAAACCAAATCTGCACATTCGTTGCGCATCATGGAAACTATGCCAAAACCAAAGCCGCACAATCGATGCGCATCATGGCAAATATGCCAAAACCAAAGCCGCACAATCGCTGCGCATCATGGCAACTATGCCAAAACCAAAGCCGCACAATCGCTGCGCATCATGGCAACTATGCCAAAACCAAAGCCGCACATTCGCTGCGCAACATGACAACTATGCCAAAACCAAAGCCGCACAATCGCTGCGCATCATGACAACCAATGCCAAAACCAATCCGCACAATCATTGCGCTTCACGGCAACCGTGCCAAATTCGAGCTGCACAATCATTGCCCCACACATGCCATTGGCACATGCCAAGCGACGCTTGCGACCTAGCATGTCAAGCCGTGCAAACCTAGGGTCAGGCCGCCACACGCGCCATTGGCACATGCCAAGCGACGCTTGCAACCTAGCATGCCAAGCCATGCAAACCTAGGGCCAAGCCGCCACACGCGCCATTGACACATGCCAACCGACGCTTGCGACCTAGCATGCCAAGCCGTGCAAACCTAAGGACAACCGCCACACGCTGCATTGGCACATGCCAAGCGACGCTTGCGACCTAGCAT
>NC_039366.1:68519045-68576145 GCF_003573695.1 Papaver somniferum | reverse complement strand
AACCTAGGGCCAACACGCCACACGCGCCATTGGCACATGCCAAGCGACGCTTGCGACCTAGCATGCCAATCCGTGCAAACCTAGGGCCAAGCCGCCACACACGCCATTGGCACATGCCAAGCGACGGTTTCAACCTAGCATGCCAAGCCGTGCAAACCTAGTTCCAAGCCGCCACACGTGCCATTCGCACATGCCAAGCGACCCATGCAACCTAGCATGCCAAGCCGTGCAAACCTAGGGCCAAAACCTCTACGCGCGCCATTGGCACATGCCATGCAACACTTGCATTTTGGTATTGCCACCTGCACCCGATGCATAACCTACAACCAAGGCATTCCACACAAGTCATTGGCACATGCCATGCGACCCTTGCACTTTGGCATGCCGCGCCTACATCAAAGGCCACGATTCCTCTGAAGATGCAAAATCTCGACCGTCGAAGGTCGCCACTGAGCCGGCACATCTCTCAAGCTCAACTTATCAAACACCAGCGACATGCTACACGTTTTGGTCAGGACAAATACAATACTCAGAAAGGAAACTTTCCTAGCTTTCCCAAAAGCTTTCACCTTCTGATACAAGTCAAGTACTACTCTTCCATAACTGTTCTGGTCTCAACAATCTCTTCGCTTCCCTCCCTAAACCATCCCTTCTCCTCCTCTTTGTGACCGAAGCAAATCCGGAACGGCCATTTCTTGGTTTAGGCCGGAGTTGTACAGATTGATCTCTCGAATCTAAAGTACTCCCGTGCAGTACATTTGTTTAGGGTTTAGATTTGTTTCTCACTCACCTACCGAAATTACCAAAATCGGAAGAAATGATTTTCACCCATAAACAAAAGCATTCCTTAATAATTAATGTTTCATGTTCAGAGCACATCTTTAGATCATAACCTATTAAGCTCACAAACAAGTTCGCTGACTTAAGTTAATCGGTTGAGTTTTCCTAACTCAGCAGAAATTCTCGGGTCGAGAACGTCCGCCAGTTCGTGGACTGGGTTCACGGACTGAGTTCGCGGACTTAGCACACAAACGAGTTTTGGAAATCCCAGCAGAAATTCTCGGTCGAGAACTTTCGTTAGTTCACGAATTGAGTCTGCGGACTGGGTTCGCGGACTTGGCAATCCAATTCCACAATCCTACCGATTTATCTTGATCAACAAAGTTCGAAAACTTCGGTTCAAGGAATACATGGTTATATAATCTAAACTCTCATTTCAATCATTGAAACATTCTCAGAGGGCGATATTCAGTCGTGAAGAACAACAAACCTTTCTCGTCATAGCAATTTCCAAAGTGATTGAAACTTTGATGACTTTCGCCACTAGGTGAAGATAAACCTGATCAAAGCGAAACGCTTTACCAATACATGATTTCGAGTAAAAGATAAGCAATGAATACTCAGCTCGAAATATCAAGTGTATATGATCTAGTCTATATAGCATACGACTTTTGTCTCATAAGAAGTAGGAGAAGAATAAATAGACTTTCGAGTGATAGATAAGTTCAAGTCTTCACATACCTTTTTGTTGATGAAGTTCCAAGGTTCATTGGTGTAGATCTTCGTCGTTGTCGTTGAATCACCATGAAGTCATTGAGCTCAACTACACTTCTCCTATCCTAGTCCGAGACTTAGCTAATAGGCTAGAAATCAAGACTTTATAGTTTTGATCACTAACATTGACAAACATGCTTGATATAGCAACGCATGCGAGGTTGACTGAGTTATGCTCTAGCAGAGACATCTTCTAAGCTCCTGATAAAACTCTTGAAGGGACCGGGATCCCATTCACATCTCCTAGCGGGGGTTGGGTTGTTGGTTGGAGTGAGTCCCTAGGGCTTATCAGGAGGAGTGACTGGTTGCAAAAAGGGTTGCGTGATGAGACTTACTTGAGCTCGAAACATTTTAATGTATGCTGATGGATTCTCTCCAGGAAGTTGTGTCACATTGGCAAGCTGCAGATATGGAAGCAGACAGTCTTCAGGTCCAGACGGCTTGTTGGAGTTTCTTTCGGGTATCGAAACCGGTAGAGGACAAACTCCCAGTGTTTCCTTGTTTTCGTGTATCCAAGAGCGTCCCAGGACCATGTAGTAATTTTGATTTTCTTTGACTATGTAGAACTTTGCTTACGTCAAGGCATCACCCAATTTAACTTCAAGATCAATGTATCCATAAGCATCTCCAAGTTCTCCTTCTGGATTTGTAATCACGGTTGGGCTATGAGTAGCTTCCTGCTTCGAAATCCTTGCCTCCTTCAAGGTCTTGACAGTGCTGATGTTGAATTCATAGGCTGTATCAATCAATGTTCTATCGAACTCGACATCCTTCAAATGAGTGACGGTTAAGAGTCCCAAGTTCCCCTTGCTTGCATCTTCTGGGAAAGACTGAGGTTTCGAGACTGCTTCCTTTTTTGGATACAAACGCCTGCCTGACACGATATGATTGAGGGATGCGAATATATATTGACGCTGCGCCTTGGGAAGGTATATGATTTCGCACAAATGCTCCATCATAGATTGTACAGTCTTGCGAACAGAATCCCCAGAAATCATGCAGCTCCTGATAGGAAGAGGATCTCTATGAACACCTTCATTTCCCAACTGGAGTTTTCCTGCCTCTATCTTTTCTCTGAAGATTTGTTTCAACTTGTTGCAGTCGTTGGTTGGGTGATGGACAAACCTATGGTAGCAGCAGTATTTGGGGTCCGTCGTGTCTTTCTCAGTCGACGGGCATCTAATAGGAGGAAGCTTGATAGCATCGTCCTGAATCCATGCTTCGAAGAGCTCCATTACTTCATTCATGGTGAATGGGAAGCCTGTATCTTCAGCGTCTTGTGTAGGAGTCTTGCTTGTTCCCTTTCGAGACGAAGTTGTGTGCGCCAGAGCCGCACGCTTTGGTTTTTGCTCCATTGTTTAAGCTTTCTTTTTTCCTCCTTCGCCCACCACACTAACAAAGGGACCAGTATTGTACTGCTTGTTGATGAGACGCATACTCCTTCGACTTTCACGTGAATCTTCATTTCGAACAACCCTGGTGCTTTCCAACAACGTTGGGGCGGTTATGGCTAAACGCTTGGCAGCTTCATGGAGCACAGAAAATGTTTGGAATCCCAGATTCTCTAACAAATCACGGTATATGAGTACCATCATGTTAATGCACAACTCCACCAACTGGCATTCGGTGACGTTCGGATCATGACAATCCAATACTTGAGTTCCGCTGGGAGACTCTCCCCAGGTTTGAAAAAGTGATCTGCTCGGACACGAAGAAATACTTTCTGTAGAAAGCACTAACCATCTCCCCCGAATTGGATATGTTTTTAGGTGCGATGTTTTTGTACCAGGTGTATGCCCTTCCAGTAAGTGATTTCGAGAACTCTTTCAGGCGGAGAACATGATTGTATTCATGCTCCCCCAAAGACTCCAAAAAATCGAGAGATGTGTTCACGAGCGTTACCGGTACCATCGTAAAGGGTGAATTGAGGAGAGGTATATCCTCTGGGAAGGGGAATCCGCTGCACGTCTTGAGTGTGTGGAGGTTGGTGTTGGTGCATGCCCATTGTATTTCCTTTGCCACGGTTCTCGAGGAATCTCTCCAAGTCCTCCCGTGTGATGAAGTTGGATGGCTGGTCCCTTTCTCTTGGACGCTCAGGATCAACATGAGTTTCTTCTTCCATGTGGGGTCGCGTCGCTCAGGCACCTGCTCCAGGTGCGTTGAATGCATTCCTTGTTGGCTCCAGGGGCTGTCTTGGCTCTTGTGGCAACTTATTAGTTAAAGTCTTGAGAAAAGTGAGTACCTCTTTCTGAGTTGCATCCATGTCCGTCTGTGCCTTAGCAAGGATTTCTTGTCTCTCCAGCAAATCCACCATAGTAATAGGGGGTTATCCTCCCTTGGATCCTACGGTTCCTCGTCCTGAGGGAGGAGTGGAGGTTGCCCTTGTGACGGTCGGAGGCGTTAAACTCGAGGAGATGCCGGGGTTTGCGGATGCTCTGGCTCTGGTGATAGGAGGCGTCACTCCCAATGGGATATCTCATCCCGCTCCGCTGGTGCTGGTAGTAGAGGAAGTAATTCCACGAGATACATTGATTGTATTGGCAGGTTGCACGGTAACACCGCTAATCGGGATGTCAACATCGAGAGTGTTGTCAATGCTAGTCCTGTCAAGATTGATTGATGATCCAGACCTAAGATCCACCATTTTCGAAATCAGTAAAAATTGATTTGGTATTGAAGAATTTGACTTCACAACCGAGAGATTAGTCTCCCCTGTGGTCGCCAATTGTTTATGGGTGAAAACTATTTCTGCTGGTTTTGGTAATTTGGGGTGTGTGGATGAGAAATGAATCTAAACCTTAAACAAATGTACTTCACGGGAGTGCTTTTTGATTCGAGAGATCAATCTGTACAATTCTGGCCTAAACCAAGAAATGGCCGTTCCAGACTTGCTTTGGTCACAAAGTGAAGGAGATGGGGTTGATCTTAGGGAGGGAGCGAAGAAGGTGTTGAGATCGTGAAGGTGTTGGCTGTTTATGAATTGTATCAGAATACCGAACTGGCTTGCAATAATGTTAGCAAAGCTCTATGTGTTTGAATACGTTGTATCAACACTTGGATTCTGTCTTGTCTTGTTGTGGAAATAGGGAGGAGAACCTATTTATACAAGTCATAAAGCACAACCCTCGTCTCGTAGGAAGTGGAGGAAGTGGAGTGATGGAGTAGTGGGGTCGTGCTGGTGATTGTCACACGATCAAGTCTAAGCCCACTTCTCCCATCATCATTAACCGTCCATGTCTTCCTGACACATTATTGTGATGGCGCGTTGCACGTTGTAAACCGCCAGACCAATACCCCAGTATGTATCCCCCAGTTTGTGACAATGCTTGATGTCACGAATGTGTGGATCATGGGACCCACAGAAGGTAGCATACAGTGATACGTTAAATAACTAAGTTATTTTGGGAAATCGATATTTATGAAATATCGTGTGTATTCTATCCATGTAATGCATCGAATATATTCAGCATGTATGAAGCATCGCTTGTTTTAAGGCTTAACAGAGTAAGTCACGAATTAAGCGTCTTAAAATAGCATCACGTCCAGCCATCTCCGAGTGATCGTTTTGAGGCTATACAAGAAATCCCTGCTTTGGCCGATCACCCCTCTTGGAACAGTGGCGGACGTTGATCATGGTGATGCTTCATTGGTCGCCTAACTCCTATCTTAGGTTGTCCGTCCAAGCTAGCGAAGTTGGACGGACGAGATGGCTTGCGACCAACATCTGCGACCGTTGGATTAGGTTTTAGGAGTTGCGCAAGCACCCACTTTCAACTCAATCGAATTCGAGATTAGGGGACGATTTTGGAGGGACTGATTGGTCCTGCATGGAGGCGACCCTCCGGTGCTCACGTCCATGCTGGCTCGTCTTGCGGAGGTGCGATCTAAACCACTCGATTCGGTCGGTGAAGAGGAGTGGTCGAGTTCTTTTCTTCAATAGGAATCCTGTGTCGCAAAGGATTCCTTAAAGGGGCGTGACATGCCACCTTTTGGCGCACGAACCGAGGCGTCCGGCCATGTTCGGCCTTGGCCGATCGGTCACGCATGTAGACGGGACCACGGTGATTGTGTTGACATGCTTGGGACCCTTTGAATCTACATTTGCACCCTCCATCTATGCTTGCGAAGATGGACGCTCGTGATCGATTAGCCACACATGTAATATGCCGTAAACCCTAATTAGGGTTTTATGTTGGTCGCATGCGTGCTACTTTGGTCGGACGAATTTGCATGCTATGCTCTTCGTTTGGATTGGCCGACCACGTGGGACCCACATTGGGCCGGTGGTGAACATGGTGATACCTGACTGACGGTCATAGGCCTGATCTAAGCCATCCAAACATGCTGGTGAAGTTGGATGGTCGTGATCGATTTAAGACATTTAAGCATCACGTCGGCCATACTTTGGGCAAGCGTTTGCTCCTCCCTGGCTAGGTCGTGAGAAGGTCGGTCAAGTAAATAGAAAAGGGTCCCGCCGGTGTGCAGGACAACGCTTGTCCAACCGGTCATGGGACTATTTATGCTGTCCAACCATGCGGGCGAAGTTGGACGATCGCGATCTGTTTTGAGACCGTCATTGGAAGTCTTGTGCGTACAAGCTTCCTCCAAGATGCTCCATACCAATTCAACCACCCTTTTCCAAGCTGGTATTTGGTGGCTTTTTGGAGTATGGCATGTGTTCGACCGACCAGGGAATAAACGGGCCCACTGGTGGTCATTGTGGTGATAGCCTGCTCCTGCTGAGGATCGTCTAGGCTCGGCCAATTTGTGTGGTCGTGATTGTTTCTGAGACTGACATGGACATTCCAAATGCTCAATCGGGCTAGTATAACACACCGAGAGATGTATGCTCAATCGGGCTAGTATAACACACCGACAGTATCCTGTACGGGTATTTCGTGCATGCCTCACTATTAACACTTGGAGATTCGTGTTACTCTGTTGAGAGCAACATTCAGTCGTCATGCCGCACTAATAATGAGAGTTCTGCGGGAACAACACAGGAAATACAAGGCTATTCATGCATTAATTAATAATGCTATAAATTCACAAGGTATATGGTATTGTTGCTACATGCTCCAACCTGGATGAATTTTGTGTATTTAATTCACAGAATACTGGGATTGTTGCCACATGCTTCATTCCAGGTGAATAAGTAAAGTGAAGAAGTATTCATCACTTATCAGTGGCTTTATCCTTTGCAGGATGTCAGCACATAAATTTGATTTTACAATTTTAGCCCTAAACTAAAATCCACCATCAACAAAGGCGTGGCATCAACCTTACATCAATGCATACGTTTCCCGATGCCGAGCGGAGTAGGAGAGATTGCAGGTGACACAGAATGAGCGAAAGCCTGTAACCAGTTAGATTTCAAGAACTATGAGGGAAGAGCAAAAAAACAAAAAGATAGATGGAGAAAGGCAAAGCAGTTAAAGAAATAAGAAGAGCTCGGGGAATACATGGTGCGAGCGAAAGAAGGCAGAAGAATACCAAGCGAAAGATACGAAGAAGGAGCACCAGCGAAAGAGATCAAAGAGACATCCCCGCTAGGTGAACCAAAGGAAAAATTTATTTCAGCTGAGCCAACTAAAGAGGTCAACATAGGTACAGAAGAGGTTCCCAAGTTGATAAGGATAGGAACTGGAATGGGGGCAGAAGAGGAAGAAAAAACAAGTAAACTTCTGAAAAAATATAGCGATGTCTTCGCATGGGACATGGACGAAATGCCAGGTATATATCCTGATGTTGCATGTCACTGGTTAGATGTCAGGAAGGATGTACGTACATTCAAGCAGAGAATAAGAAAAATAGCAACCACATACTACCCACAAATAGAAGCTGAGTTGCAGAAGATGCTAGACGCAAGAATAATCCGACCAGCAAAATATCAAGAATGGATAGCGAACATGGTGGTGGTGCCAAAAAAGAACAATGGGATAAGAATCTGCATAGATTTCAGCGACTTGAACAAAGTGTGTCCAAAAGACAGCTTTGCGCTACCAGATATACCACAGCCGGTAGAAGCTGAATCAGGAAATGACAAATTATCCCTATTGGACGGATACAAAGGCTACAATCAAATCCCATTGGCAGAAGAAGACCAGGAACACACAACTTTTTTCACACCAAGTGGATATATTTTTATACCAGTATTCCTTTTGGTTTAAAAAATGCAGGTGATACATATCAGAGGATGGTGGAAAAGATATTCGAGAAGTGGATTCACAAAACCTTAGAAGTGTACGTGGATGACATGCTAGTGAAGAGCAAGAAGTCTGAAGATCATGTCGACTATCTGGAAGAAATATTCGATCAAATGCGACAATACAAAATGAAGACGAATCCAGCGAAATGCATTTTTGGAGTGGCATCAGGAAAATTCTTAGGATATATATATCAAAGGAAGGAATACAGGTGGACCCGGAGAAAGGTGAAAGCAGTTCGTGACATGCCAACACCAGCAACATTAAAGGATGTGCAGAAGTTGAATGGACTGTTAGCTTAATTGGGACGATTTATCTCGCGCTCATCAGACAAGTGCAAGTATTTTTTTAATATTCTAAAGAAGGGAGTCAAATTCGAATGGACAGCTGAATGTGAGAAAGCACTACAAAGAATAAAAAATTATTTAATGAATGTGTCTATTTTGCAGAAAACTGAACCAAGGGAGGAATTATTATTATACTTGGCTTCAACACCGCATGCATTAAGTGTCGTACTACTTCGCTTAGATTGAGGAGTCGAAAAACCAATTTATTACATCAGCAAAACCTATAATGCGGGAGAGAAAATTATGCAAAGATTGAAAAGCTAATCCTCTCACTGGTATACGCATCTCAAAAGCTTCGCACGTATTTTCAGGCACATAAGATCAGAGTTCTTACCAAAGTACCAATTGAATCTGTAATGAAGAACTCGAAAAGATCTGGAAGAATAGAAAGATGGAATGCACAAGTGGGGCACTTTCAAATCAAGTATGAAATATTATCCTCTCCAAAATCACAAGTTATTGCGGATTTTTTAGCAGAGTTCCCATTGGAGGAAGATGAGAGTGTAGATGAGATGATGGAAGTAGACGAAGACCAGGGAATTCCTCAAAATCTCTTAAGAGAGCGAAATTCCAAAAGATGGGAGATACTCGTTGACGGATCTGTAAATGGAGAAGGAATTGGTATATGGATAGTGATTATTTCATTACTCGGAGCAAGAATGGCATATTGATTCAGACTGGAATTCGCATCCACCAATAATGAAACAAAGTATGAAGAAGTAATACATGCGTTGCGATTGGCAATTGAAATGAAGCTAGATGACGTTAGAATAACTAGTGATTCACAGTTGGTGATCCGTCAAATATTGGGGATGTATAGTGCGAATGAACCATCGTTACACAAGTACAAGCTATTCGCAGAAGAACTATCAGCAAAAATTAAGAATATAGAACGAAGGAACATTTGCAGGAGAGAAAATAGATTCGCAGACGCTCTAGCATTCCTCACGTCAATGTTGGTGGATCCAACTGCTCGATATTTAAAAATCACGGCACTTTGTTTCCCGTCAATCAAAAAGGAAGAGGAGTTAGACGTAATGATGGTAGAAGGCGAAGAAGGAGAAAAGGATGATGACGAAGAGGATTGGAGATCGCAACTTCATTCATACTTGGAGAAGCAAGAAGTACCGAGGAACAGGTTGGAGGCACACAAGATAAAAGCCGTGCAACAAACTACGAGTTAATAGATGAAGTATTTTATCTAAGATCATTCCTCGAGCCCTCTCTCAGATGCTTGACACGAAAAGAAGGAATGAAAACTCTAAAGGCAATACACTATGGGGATTCAGGAAACCATAGCGATGGAAAGTCATTGGCATACAAAACAAGGATGCAAGGATATTATTGGCCTTACATGCATGAGGACGTGAAAGAAGTATCTAGGCGATGTGAAGAATGTCAAAGACATGGAAACAAAATACATGCACCAGGAGCGAACTTAAGTTCATCAACCAGTGTTTGGTCGTTCGCAAGATGGGGCTTAGACATCGTGGGACCATTTATACCAGGGTCAGGCCAAAGGAGATATTTGATCGTCGCAACAGATTATTTCACAAAATGATCAGAGGCGAAAGCAGTCCAGCACATACGAGATAAGGACATCTTCACCTTCATATTTGAGAATATCATTTGCAGATTTGGAATCCCTGTACAACTGGTGTCAGACAACAAAAAACAATTCGAGGGAGAGAACATAGAAATGTTATTAAACGCCTTCAATATCCAGATTGGAAAATCAACTCCATTATACCCACAGGGTAATGGACAGGCAGTCAACTCACTTGCGAATACACTGAAGAAGAAGTTGGAAGGGCATAATAAAGTATGGTGCGAACAGATCCACAATGTATTATGGGCATATCGAACAACATGAAGAGAAGCAACATGAATGTCACCATTCTGTTTAACATATGGGGTGGAAGCTGTATTACCAACTGAAGTCATCATACAAACAAAAAAGAAAGAGGCTTGGGAGAAGAATCTGAATACCAACTTGATACTGGAAAAATTAGATGACTTGGAGGAAAACAGAGAGATTGCCTCACATCACATGGAAAACTATCACAAGAGACTGGCGAGGGAGCACAACAAGCGTGTCAAACTAAGGGAATTTCAACCATGGCAGTTGGTATTAAGAGAGATACCATCTTATCAAAAAGGAGGAGATGGAAAACTGGAGAAGAAATGGGACGGACCATATATAATCAAGCGAATTGTAGGGACTGGAGCATATGAGTTAATAGACAAGGATGGAAAGAATGTTGGGAGAAAACTTGATCATCCATGGAACAGAATGTACCTTAAAAGTATTATCCATAGTGAAAAGCGGGGGTCTAACAACAACACCCAATATTTCAATTAGCAATCTGTATGGACAAACTCTAATATACATTTTATGAGAATCAACTAGACAGTCAGACTCTCAATAAAAAGATATATCAAAGAGTTTATATCTCAATCTCTCGATTTGATCTTTACTCAAGCTAAAATCAATAGAGAGTCTTTATCAAAGAGATATAACTTGGACGGTACTAAAGACCAATGTCCAAGGATCAATCAACTACAATCAACAACCAAAAGTTGGATTAGAGAAGTTGATGATCACGAACGCACAACCTGTATTATTTATATTATATAAAATATAATGCGGAAAAGAAATAATACATACACCAGAAGTTTTGTTAACGAGGAAACTACAAATGCAGATAAACCCTGGGACCTAGTCCAGATTGAATACACACTGTATTAAGCCGCTACAGACACTAGCCTACTCCAAGCTAACTTCGGACTGATTTATAGTTGAACCCCTACCAATCTCCCACTGATACAAGGTACAGTTGTACTCCTACGCCTATGATCCCATCAGGACACTGCGTACTTGATTCCCTTTGCTGATCTCACCCACAACAAAGAGTTGCTGCAACCCAAAATCACAGACTTGATAATAAACAGATCTGTCTCACACAGAAAAGTCTATCGAAAGGATAAATATGTCTCCCACAGATAAACCCTAGTTTTTTTTCCGTCTTTAGATATAAAATCAAGGTAACAGGAACCAATTGATAATCCAGACTTATATTCCCGAAGAACAGCCTAGATTAATCAATCACCTCTCTACAATTCTTCCTGACTACACAAGCGGATTGTCGAGGAATCACAAACAGTGAAACGAAGATGTTTGTGACTTCTTTATCTTGCCTATCGGAGAACTCTCAGGATCTCAAGCCAATCAATCGATTGTACTCGTACGATAGAAGATGCAAGATCAGATCACACAACTATGATAAAAGTAGTATCGGTCTGGCTTCACAATACCAATGAAGTCTTTAAGTCGTTAACTCGAGTTTAGAGAAGAAACTCAAGAGTTAATGGAGATCGAATCTAGCGAGAGCACTAGTAGCACACAGACGTTTGGGGATTAGGTTTGCTCAATGCTAGATGTCTCCTATATATAGCCTTCAAATCAGGGTTTTGCCTTAGGTACAAAGCAATCCTTATTCACCGTTAGATGAAAACCTGATTTAGATTCAAGCCAATATCTCTCAACCGTTAGATCGAAATACATAGCTTGTCACACACACTTGGGTATACGTTTACTGGGTTTGAGAAAACCATGCCCAAACGAGTACATGTATTTTGGTTCAACATGATAACCCAAAAGGTCAACCATATGAGCATCTCATATTAATCATGTTCTTCTTCACCATAACTAGTTCAATTGACTCAAATGAACTAGTTAAGAGTTGTTCAATTGCTATGAGATCTAATGTAACTACACAAGACACAATTGAAACAAAGTTGATTCGATTCGATTAGAATCGGCTCATGAACATTATATCCACGGTTTGCATAAATAATTCCTTAATAATTAATGTTTCATGTTCAGAGCACATCTTTAGATCATAACCTCTTAAGTTCAGAAACAAGTTCGTGGACTTAAGTAATCGGTTGAGTTTTCCAAACTCAGCAGAAAATCTCGGGAAGAGAAGTTCCGCCAGTTCGCGGACTGGGTTCCCGGACTGAGTTCGCAGACTAAACACGCATACGAGTTAAAGGAAAATCCAGCAGAAATTCTCGGGATGAAAACTTTCGTCAGTTCTCGGACTGGGTCTGCGGACTGGGTTCGCGGACTTGGCAATCCAATTCCACAATCCTACCGATTTCTCTTGATCAACAAAGTTCGAAAACTTCGGTTCAAGAAATACATGGTTATATAATCTAAACTCTCATTTCAATCATTGACACATTCTCAGAGGACGCTATGTAGCCGTTATTCACAGACCGATTGACGTCAGAGCAATTCTCAAAGTGATTGAAACTTTCATGACTTTCGTCACTAGGTAAAGATAAACCTGATCAAAGCGAAACGATTTACCAACACATGATTTCGAGTAACAGATAAGCAATGAATATTCAGCTCGAAATATCAAGTCTATATGATCTAGTCTATATAGCATACAACTTTTGTCTCATAAGAAGTAGGAGAAGAATAGATAGACTTTCGAGTGATAGATAAGTTCAAGTCTTCACATACCTTTTTGTTGATGAAGTTCCACGGTTCCTTGGTGTAGATCTTCGTCGTTTTCGTTGAATCACTATGAAGTCCTTGAGCTCAACTACAATTTTCCTATCCTAGTCCGAGACTTAGCTAATAGGATAGAAATCAAGACTTTATAGTTTTGATCACTAACATTGACAAACATGCTTGATATAGTAACGCATGCGAGGTTGACCGAGCTATTCTCTAACACATAGGACATTTAGTAAATTTATGCATGCGAGAGAAGAAAAAGTAAATTCATGATGTACACGCGAAGATATGAATGGAAATAAATTATTCTCAATAATGATCCATAAAGATACACAAGCAGAAGAAAGAGGCAAAAATAAGACCTCCAAAATAAGACCTCACTAGGGGGCCATAAAATTTAAAACCTCTAACTAGGGAGGCTAGGTATCCAATTGTGGCGTGCACCCTAGTTCACACTTATGCAAGAGGCAATATAAATAATCCCTAACGCGCGTAATAGTTAAGGAAAACTTAGTAATGCATGACTTGGGCGAAAGCCAAACCATTCCTGGGACCTGATTCATGGATAGTAGGGGTGAAACAAAAGCCTATCCGGTAGAGAATCCTTAGTTGAAAGACTAAGGTACTAAGTTCTCTATCATGGAATATAGAAACTCGACCAGGGCGCCGCGGTACACGGTTGAGCCAAGGGTGTTGGAGGCGTGGTAAGTCCTGGCTATGATACACTCGGTCCTCAAGACACCCCACTTAGGGTGTGGTCTTGTACCATAATCCACATAAGCTGAGGAATACGAGGCCACGAAAACAACTGGTTGTTGCATCACTGGATGGGAAGATCCCACCCTAACCCAGTAGGGGTATGCTTCCTCGAAAGGGAAATCAGGGGGAAGATAAGGACTGCACCCTCCACTAGGGAGATGGATTGTGTCAAAGACGTTAATATCATAAGGCTTTTACTCATGGGCGTAATTAGGCTTGTCGTATTGATACACATTTATATGTCCTGCAGAGGCAATAGTACCAAAGATGATAAGATAGGGTCAATGGGTCAATGCGCGAAAACGTAAAGACGTCATGCGACTCTATCGCATGGCCAAAATAATATCCTAAGGCAAAAATAAGTCCTATTAACAGGAGAGGGTTATTAATCCCTCTACTTAGGGAGGCTCAATAAGACCTCACTAATAAACACCAAGAGACCTAATTAAATGTAAATGTGATTTTATCTCTTGAAAATTTATATTCGCATAAAAACATTTTTCTTTCTTAAGTAGATTGTATTCGCACAACTAACACAGTAAAGGGATTCGCGTGTGCACTGTTTTCGTATTTATAAACCCTGTTTTATATTCGCGTAAGCTATGTTTTGTAATCACATATGACTTATCTTTCTTAAAGGAGCTTTTCTCTTTTGACAAATATTTCATGAAAAGGTTATTATCTAGCATGCTAATAATAGAGGCAAGTATGGGAAGTGCAAAAAGAAAATATTATTTGCATATCCAGAAAATAACTTTACATGGAAACAAATTTGTTTTTCTTTAAAAATGCAGATAAAAAAAATCCAAACAAACACAAAGACAAAAAGAAACTAAGGATCATTCTGGGGAACTTCATCATGCGAACCAATAGCTCCAGTTTCAGCCTCAACATCAGGAGCAGTGCTTGGGATAGGGGTCTCCACAGGAACTTCAACATGAGGAATAGCTTGAGCTTCAAGAAAGGGAGTTGTTGCAGAATTTGACACATTATGAAGATCATTACCAGCTTCATCATCCTTGGGCTGATCTCCAGGAAGAAGGATTTGTTCATTTAAACTATCGTAATCATAATCACTATCAGGTTCAGGAATGGCCTCATTATCAGAGATGTCAAGGGGCTGCACTTCTTCTAGAGGAAGCAAATTGGCAATGCATATCTCATCCGCGAAAGCTTTAGCCTTGAGGTGAGCTTCGCGTGCAACGTCTTTTTGAGCGTTCTTGACGTAAATCCTCATCAAATGCTCAAGGTATATGCATCTTCTTTCCGCCCTATTACGCGAAGCTGAAAGTGTGGAGGAGAGGTTCCTAATATCCTTGTGATCTTTATCCAGATCAGACCTTAACTTATGATTAGTAAGTTGGTTGGATTTCACAGAAACTGCAAACACAAAAAATACCAAAACCGACTCAGAAATAATAAAATCTGAAAAAGCGGGGGTCTAACAACACCACCTAATATTTCTCTTAGAAATATGTATGGACTAACTCCGAAACACTTTCTAGAGAATCAACTAGACAATCAGACTCAATCTAGGTAAAAGTATCTCAAGGAGTTAATATCTCTCTCTTGTTTTGATTTACTCAAGATAATAGAAATCAGCGAGTCTTAATCAAACACAAGGAATAACTTGGACGGTACCAAAGACCAATGTCCAAGGATCAATCAATGATAATCAACAACCAAAGGTTGGATTAATCTAATTGATGATCTAAACGCAAAACCTATATTATTTCAATTATAAAGATAAACAATATAATGCGGAAACTGAAATAACACAGATACCAGAAATTTTGTTAACGAGGAAACCGCAGATGCAGAAAAACCCCGGGACCTAGTCCAGATTGAATACACACTGTATTAAGCCACTACAGACACTAGCCTACTCCAAGCTAACTTCGGACTAGACTATAGTTGAACCCCAATCAGTCTCCCACTGATCCAAGGTACAGTTGTACTCCCTACGCCTCTGATCCCAGCAGGATACTGCGCACTTGATTCCCTTAGCTGATCTCACCCACAACTAAGAGTTGCTACGACCCAAAATCGCAGGCTTTAACTATAAACAAATCTATCTCACACAGACAAGTCTATCAAAGGATCAATCTGTCTCCCACAGAAAAAACCCTAAAGTTTTTGTTCCGTCTTTTGATAATAATCAAGGCGAACAGGAACAAATTGATAATTCGGTCTTATATTCCCGAAGAACATCCTAGATTAAACAATCACCTCACAACAATCTTAATCATATGGTAGCGAAACAAGATGTTGCGGAATCAAAAACAATGAGACGAAGGTGTTTGTGATTACTTTTATATCTTGCCTATCAGAGAACTCTCACGATCTCAAGCCAATAAATATGATTGTACTATTATGATAGAAGATGCAAGATCAGATCACACAACTACGATAAAAGTAGTATCGGTATGGCTTCACAATCCTAATGAAGTCTTTAAGTCGTTAACCTGGTTTTAAAAGAAGAAAACCAAAGGTTAAAGGAGAAACGAATCTAGTACGCAAACTAGTATCACATGTAAGGTGTGGGGATTAGTTTTGCACAATACTAGACGTCTCCTTTATATAGCCTTTCAAATCAGGGTTTTGCTTAGTTACAAAGCAATCAATATTCACCGTTAGATGAAAACCTGATTTAGATTCAAGCTAATATTTCTCAACCGTTAGATCGAAAGCTTAGCTTGTCATACACAAATGACTGTACGCTTCTAGGTTTGTTAACCACACCCAAACATGTACATTGTTGGTTCAACAATAGTCTACCCAAAGAGGTTAACCATATAAGCGTTTCATACCAACCATGTTCTTCTTCACCATAACTAGTTCAAATGACTAAAATGAACTAGTTGAGAGAGTTGTTCAATTGCAAGGAAATCTTATGTAACTACACAAGACATAATTAAAGCAAAGATGATCTGATTCACTCGAATCAGTTCATGAACTTTAATAGCCACGGTTTGCAAATGCATTCCTTTGTCTTTTAAGATTAATTTCAGAAATCATCTTTAGATATATAACCTTCTCAAGTTCGCAGACTAGGTTCGCGGACTTAAGACATCGGATAGAGTTTACAAACTCCAGCAGAAATTCTCGGGTTAGAGAACTTCGCCGGTTCGCGGAATGGGTTCGCGGACATGGCTCTCGCAAGTAGTTTGTCAAATCCAGCAGAAATTATCAGGTTTGAGAACTTCGGCAGTTCGCGGACTGAGTTCGCGGACTTGGCACCTGCCATAATTCCGGTTCTCTTGATCAACAAAGTTTAAAAACTTCGGTTCAAGGAATCCATTGGTTATGTAATCTAAACTCTCATTTCAATCATTGAAACATTCTTTGAGGACGTTATATAGTTGTTATACTATTTCTCGTCAAAGCAATTTTCAAAGTGATTGAAACACTCATGACTTTCGTCACTAGGTAAAGATAAACTTGGTCGAAGCGAAAATCTTACCAACACATATTTCAAGATATAGATAGGCGAGGTATACTCGGCTCGAAATGCCAAATGTGTATAATCTAGTCTATATATATAGCATACGACTTTTGTCTCAAAGAGTAGGAGATATAATAGATAGACTTTTGAGTGACAGATAAGTTCAAGTCTCCACATACCTTTTTGTCGAGAAGTTCCACTGGTTCCTTGAGTAGATCTTCTACTTGTATGATGAATCGGCATGAAGTCCTTGAGCTCAACTGCACTTACTATCCTAGTCCGAGACTTAGCTATAAGAGGCTAGAAATCAATACTTATAGTTTTGATCACTAACATTGACAAACATGCTTGAGATAGCAACGCATGCGAGTTTGACCGAGCAGTGCTCTAACAAAATCACACGAAGCTTACAGTATTCAAGGGAAGCTAAAAGATTAAGTGAGGCAGTCAGCTTGACATGACTACCTTCCATCTGAGAAAATAAATATTGAGACAAGGTGAGACCAATAATTTTCATACTCTCCAAATGTTTATCAAAATCATCACTTATCATGCCTTCAAGACGGGAGCGAATTTTCTTCTCATCTTGAGCGAGAGAGGCATTTTTCTTCTTTAAAATATCATGTGAACTTCCCAATCAAGTGTGTTGTTCGCGAAGCTTGTTCATTTCTACAACCATCTTTATCTTGCTATTGACAATCTTCTCATTTTCCAAGGACACTTTCTTCACATATCTATCATATTGGTTCCATAGAACACAAATGGAATCATCTTGCTCTGTACAGGTTCGCCGAAGAGCGAGATATTGCTGAGTAAACTTCGTCTTTTCACTTAAGAAGGTTTGTTTTTCTTCCGTAAGGATGCGATTTTCCTCTGATAGAGTTTGATTCCTTAAGTCAGCATTATACAACAACCTAGAAAAATGGGATACTTGGGAATTTAGGAAGTCATTCTGGGTACTAAGGCCATGGTTCTCATTTTTCAAATTATCAATTTGATCAAGAAAATACTAGGTTATTAATCAGTTGATCTAATTGATGTTGCAATTCTTTATTCTTCGCACAAGCATCCTCAGCAGAATGCTGATACTCAAATATTTCCATGACTCGCCTTTGGTTCAAATCTTTATATTCGCGCAAGCAAAGGCAAAGAAGGGAAAATACATTCGAACAGATACATATAACAAAACTCAAAGAAGAAACGAAGAAAGGGGAAAATTACAAAGCAATTGAGAAGTAAAAGGGCATACCTCTGAGCTCTTGATTCTTGCTACGAAGTTTCTCAGCTAGAATATTCCCAGCATGTACGTCGGCTTTCAGTTTGGCATTCTAAAAAGTAAGTTCTTGAATAATGGAACTAGATTCAGAAAAACCTTCAACTTGAATGAAGCGGCGCCGATATTCCAAGCAGTCAAAGGAAGCATTGACTGATGGGTCCAGTTGAGTGAAGATCTCATTCCTAGTTAACTTATCTGGAAGAGAATCGCTCAATAGCTTGACGAGAGATTCACACAGGAGAAGTTGAGAAGGATCATTGGAATCTGAAAGCGCGAGCTGTATAATATCAAGGAGAGGTCTCATACTCGAACCAGCAACACCAGGGGCACCTGCCTCAGAAATAGTAATATTCGCCTGAGATGAAGTAGCTGTGCGAAGAGGAGAGGTAGTTAATACTGTACTCATGGAAGGAACAGCTGGGGAAATTCTCGAAGGAGAAGAAATAGAAAACTTCATAGATGTGGGGATGGTCGAAGAGGAAGAGATGGGCATATCTTGCAATGATGCAATAAATTCCTCAGTAGAAAAGGTGATAACTTCAGTGGTAGCACCCAATCCTTGGGAAGTGGGAGTGATCCTTGGAAAACAAGAAAGATTCAGAGAAACTAAAAGGAGAAGGTACTTACAGGTGTTCTGAACGAAATCATCAGAAGGAGCAGAGGATAACGGACATGTGAAAGTCTTCGATTGAGAATAAGTAATAGATGGTGAAGAGGTGGTAGTGATCGCTTGATTAGAAACGACCGCATTCGCTTGAGTGATAGGGTCAGTTCGCCCAGAAGATACCTGTTGTGTAGAACTAGGTTTCTTTTTGAAACTCGGAAGATCCATGCGAGTATCAATAATAGGAGGTTGCTTTCTTTTTCTAGACTTCTTCTCTTTCTCTCTCGCTTCATCCTGCGAATAACAACGCATATAAGAAACAGAGGCAACAATATTGTTTAAAGAGTAAGGTGTTTCTTAATACCTTTCCATGCGAATGATTCCTATTGAGAGACTTATCGTATTTGGAACTTGAAGAGGAATTAGGGTTTGGAATGGTGAAACGAGCTCCAGAGGAAGAAGTTTTTCTGCAACAATACCAGTATGGGAAGTATCAATGACAGTAGCAGAACAATAATGACGATACAGGAAGAACAGTAGCAGCTGAATAACAATGGTGATGAAGAACGGTAGCAGTAGAATAACAATGGTGGTGATTAGTTACAAACAACAACAAATACAAGTCGTACACAGCAAAAAGCATATTATAAGGGATAAAACAAACCTTTGGGAGGAATCCATGGAGTGTAAACACTAACAGAAAAAGAGAAGATGAAGATTCAGAGGAGACGAAAATTCGAAAAGATTTTGTGAAGAAGAAAAGACTAAAGAAAGAAAGATCTATCTCTCTTGAAAATATTAAATAGAAAAGAAGATGACCGGCTGTACCAGGTGGAAGAGGAGATGTGTCGGTAAAAAGTGAAAAAGTGTGAACGGTTATGCTAAAAATCCGGAAATCTGTCGGTCAAATAGAATATGAAAAGATGATAAGGTGCGGCAAATCGAATAAAAGGTGGAAGAGGATTATAAGAGCAGTTTCTCTCACCTCTCTTTCTATAATAAAGATCGCTAAGAGAAGAGGCAAAATGTAGGGGTTAAATATCGCACCCATAGGTATCATGCGAAGCGGTACTATTATAAGGGGGCGAACATACTCGCACGTACTATATCCCAGATGACGGAATCAATGACGTCATAAGGTCACAAATAAAGTGTGAATCCAGTGTGAAGCTCAAAAGCACGTGCGAGAAGATCCCATACGTCAGATCCGAAAATAGGGGCTTTATTAGCTGTCCTCCACTATGTAAAACTCCTATATATAGGACCATCCACCCTTGTATCGAGGAGAGATCTTTTTGAGAGTTGAGGTAGAACTACATGAGATAGAAAGTTATTTACTCCCCAAGTTAGGGTTTTATCTTCTTCTTTCTTATATTGATTTCTAAACTTAATAAAATTCTTATATGTGTTCTTCATGATGATTTTCTAGTTTGTTATATGGACTATATAAGGGGTGTAGTAGTGAGATTTTTCACTACTACAAAGTCACATGGAAGGGATGACTTTATTAAGATTGGGTTGGGTAAAGATGGTGGGTGAGAAAGGTTATCAGTGTTTGATGGCTGGATAAAAGTGGGATTTAGACGTTGGGTTGGTTGGTAAGTTTGAGATGTATTCTTTGGTAAGATGATAAGAGGAGTGGTAGAGATTGTGTCTTGGATTTTTTTTACTGTATGTATGAGATAAAGATGGATGGAGAAGATTATTCAGTGCAGAGGCCATTGATGACCAACCCGAACAATACTTGGTGGAGGGGATGAAGAAAGACCAGGGTGTTCCTTTTCCACCGAGTCTAGAGAGAGTTGGGCGAAGAAAATAACCTTTTTTATTTGAGGCCTTTTGAAGTGTCAACCATGCAGGACGATCTAAGAAATGCCAGTAAACATCACCATTTTCACCATTTTTAATGGCGTCTACTAGAGCAGTTTCAAGTTTGGAAGCCAGATATATCCATTATAATGGCCCCATAAGCTTAAAATTTCAATCCAGTTTCTGAAAGGATGACTTGGGACGGTGCATTTCTTTTTATTCCACCAAGGATTTTGAGTTTCAAGGTGAAGGTTTTGTGTTCTATTTTGAAGGATATTGGAGGGGGAGAAGGAACCGAGGAGGAAGAGGGTTTTGGTGGAGGCATAGTGACAGGTGGTTAAAGGAGGTGTGATTGTGAACACAAAAATTACGAAGCCAACCATGTGTTCGCAAACAATATTCGCATACGTCTTAATTCTAGAATCGTACATTGTGTGCGTATCGGCATGATTATATCGATTCATTGACTCAAAGCCTTCGGGCTTGTCATTGTCTAGTCAGATATGATCATAAATAATGTTCGTATAAAGAAATAAATCAAGAATCAAGTGTAAAATAAAGCATATGAAGTTTAACGCTGAATGTAAAGTGCTGAAATGTAAATGAGACGGATTTACGTGGTTCAGCACTAAGGCCTACATCCACGGGGCTTGGTGTTTTACTATGTACTGAATGGTTACAAAGATAGTCGAACGACTTTTGAGTATACACAGGTCTGCGGAAGTAGGGGGATCACTTACTCTTCCTATTTCTCTCTCCTATGCTCTCCTCTATTTGCTCTCCAAAATGGTCTGCCCCTTCTCTCTTAGTGGAGAGGGGTATTTATAGGGAAGGAATGCGGGTCCCATCTCTGAGATGCCGTTATAATCTTATCTTTTTGTGCTTTGTGCCTTTTACGCAGAGGTCTTCGGCGCATGACGCGGACTGAGATTGAATACGAAGGGTTTTCCTTGCTTCTTCCATGAGCTGATCGACACGTGTATATCTCTTTGGTATTTAATGCGGGTAGATGGATGTCTGCTCGTGTCAGACAAGTGTCTCTTTGTATGGTCACATCCGTGTCAGCCAAACCTTCGCTCGGCCGTTGATCTGAGATCCTCCTCGGGATTGGGTTTGTTAATATCCAAGGGGTATTATCTGGTGCTCATCTGAGCCATCATACCTCTGTGGTCCTCTGCCCCTGACCGTCAGATCTGCTGACCGATGGCATCCTGCTTGCTATCATGTTTTCATGTCTCGCTTCGCATGCCTTCCACGTGTATCTTTCTGTACACGTGGAGGATAATGAAAGGTGTACATACAATTTGCCCCTCTTCTTCTAACTTGGGCGTATTTTGCAATTTTGAAGAAGAAAGGTAGTCCTACACGTTTCCCACTTTGCATTAACTTCTCCCGTAACTGCTCCTTGGTACGAGGAGCAGTTATTGTCTTCTCTAGCTTCATAAATAGGAAAGAGAATGTGAAAAAAAACTTTTATCCTCTTCTTGTCAGTGTTCATTCTCTTCTTGTTCTCTAGCCATTTACTATTGCCGTTCTTGTGAGGAATATAACATTCAATTTTCTGTTTCTTTCTTCTGCCTCTTTCGTTTTTGGATTGTTGCTGCTCCTGTATTTGATGATATCTCCGATCCTCCTTTCTTCGACTGCGGTTGGTGCTTGTCATCCACTTCTATGCAGGTAGAGGATTTTTCATCAGTTGTTCGACATTGATTTATCTGTGTATCTATTCGCTTGTCTCCTTCTGTTGTGTTCTTGGTTTTACGATGAAGATCATACGTGTCGAAGCATATATGTTTGCCCCTGTTCTTTGTTAGAGCGTCTGTGAGTCGGTATATGAGTATTTTTCAGTTTCTTAGGGTTTATCATGTTTATCCGGATGAACCATCAATTATGGGTTTTTTTGGTCTTTAGTGATCTCCTCGTATTCTTCTCTAATCTGTTTTTGTGTTTCCTTGTAGATATGTCTGATCGTCCGCGGGCTTCTTACCAAACTCCGCCATCTAGTCCGCCAAGATCCCCTCCTTGTAGAGATCCTGACAGATCTCCACTTGGGGAAGGCCCTTATAAGTCTTCGCAATCGGATCCTCGGGATCATAGGGTTTTATCTTCCTCCGGTGCGAAGATTAATCCTTCTAAGAAAGGGGACATGCCGAAGGGTCCTTCTGGGTCCAGGTATGCTGTGAACCGCGCCCCTTCTCGTCCTCGTGAAGATTCCAGGAGTGCGCAGGTTCCTCCTCGTGATGACTCTAGGAGCACGCGGGCTCCTCCTCCTCGTACAGAAATAGTGGATGCTCCCCCCCTTCGTTCAATGGCTCCTCCTTTAGTGCCTCCGCAGAAATCTTTTCCGCCTCCTCCCGCGGTTTCTTTCAAAGGGAAGTACTCCAAGGGTTCTATGCCGAGGGCTGATCCGTCTACAAATCTTCCTTCTAAAAGGAAAGCTTCGGAGTTGGGTCCTTCTTATGATTCTGCAGAAGAAGAAGAAATTGTCCCCGTGATACGTAGCATTTCAGTTGGTAAGAAGAAGGTCACTTTCAAGCATATTGATCTTGAGGTGTTCAAGGAAAAACACGAACTCCAAGCTTTTGAGGTTCGCTTCTATGCTCCTGACGATGATATCACCTACGAGCTCCTTGCTAATTATCAGTTTGACGAGTTTCATCTGTTGACTACGGTTGGAGCCTTCGAGGCGGGTCTTATGTTTCCCTTATATAAGTCGGGTAACTCCTTTTATTATGACGTGTTGGCTAGTCGCGAAGGCTCTTCCACGAACACTCATAATCGCTCCGTGTCACAATTATCTGGGAATTATCTTCGTTCACTGAAGGAATGTTATCTGTGGAGCAAGGGAGAGACTATGATGACCTGTTATGTTCCGAACCCTGCTGAGAGAGAGTGGTATACTCCTCAGAACTTTAACAGTTCTTTTGGGGATTATGTCAACAGCAGAAACCGTAAGCCGTGGAGTGTTAGCCTTCGTAATATTGCTGCTCCTCGTGGTGAAATTCGCCTTTTGAGTGAGGTGAGTGATGCCAAGCTGAAGTATGTTCCTGGTACTGAGGGATCTGCTAACCGGAAGCTCTTTCCTTCTCGTGAAAGGATTAAACGTGACCATGATTATGAATGACATGCTACTGTTATTGAGGTAGTTGGTCCTTGGGCTTACGGATGGATTCCGGGTCCACATGGTTGGCGTCCTTCTGAAAATAGCAAGCCTCGTGAAACTCCTCCTGCTCGTTATGGAGATTTCTGTCCTTGGCGTCCTAATTTCGCGGGCATGAATTTCCCTTATGCTCTTGATGTCGTTGATGGAGATGAGGATGAGGGTTCTGGTGCTATCCATCCATCAAAGAGTGTTGCTGCTGCCACGGTATAGTTTTTTCTTATATTCTCTATCTTTTTGCCCCTTTTTCCTTGCTTGGAATAATTTTGATTTTTGAAGTGAGGGAAAAAATGAGCCTTTGTGGGATGTAAAATGGTTTGTAGGTGTCGAAGAAGAAGAAACTTGGTCCCAAACAATCTTCTACTCGGTTATCGGTAAGGCTGAGGGTTATGAGGAGGTTACGAGTCCCGTAAACCAAGGGTATGGTGAGGAAGAAGAAGTATCCAACGGAGAGGAGCGTACTGACACTTCTCACCCTGATGACGAAGGTGGTAATGAAGAAGAAGTTGCCGCGGATGGTGATCTTGAAGAAGAAGTTGTCGCGGGTAGTGATGGTGAGGGTAATGTTACCGTCGGTGGTACTGGTGGGATTGGATCTGCCCCTGTTGGTGATGACATTGTTGGTGCGGGTACTTTGCCCGTAATTTCCCCAGAATTCTCTTTCGGCAGGATATATTCCGCGGGGGAATCCTTCGATGTGACTGCTGCCATGGGTCTTGCCGAGGACTTCTCATTGCTTTCCCCACATGATAATTGGGATGTGATTGGGGACCTTGGCAAAGAAGGTACTGCTGATCAGCAAGCTGAGAACGCATGTGATCATGCTGAGGGTGGTAACATCGAGACTTGTGCGGGTGAGGAGATGACCGCCAAGGGGAAGTCTGCGGTTGAGTCTTCTTCCGAGGATTTTCCTTTCTCGCTAATGCCTGAAGGTGAAGATGTCATTTTTGCTTGGCTAAAGAAGAAGAACCTGATGTTCGTCCCTAACCCTGCCCCCGTAGTTACTGGTGAGAAGAATTCCGACGCTTATACTCGTCGAATGATGCAACTGTCTTCGGAACCCCGCGTTGCTGAGATGTGGGAGAAGGATCTTAGAGCGTCGAAAGATAATTTAGTGGTTGACCCTCCCGCATCCATTGCTGATATGATGGCCATAGCTGATGGGTACCAGTACGGTTTTCCCCAGCAGCGTGTTTTAGAGGTAAATCCTTGTACTCTTTTTATGTTATCCGTGCATTGTGTTCTTCGTGATATCTGATCCCTTTGGTATAATACTGTTTGTTGTTTGTGACGCAGATGATGAGGAGCGAACATTGTAACCATGTTCTATACCAATTCTTTAAGTCCAAGTCTCTAAAGTTGGAGGCCAAGCTTCTTCATAGGGAAGAGGAACTGTCTGCGGCTGAAGCGGAAATAAATGAACTGAGGGGCCGTCTGAAAGAAAAAGAAGAGTTGGGTAAGGCTGAGGAGGGTCTTCGTTCAGAACTTGCTATAGTCCGCAACGAATTGGAGCATACTCGTAGAAGCGTCTCGTCCTTCACAGGTTTGTATTTTATGTATTTTTCACTCCTTGTGATTCCCTTTGTATTTTGGTGTTCTGTATGAGTCTCCCCACCCTATCTTCAGTGGGTGGAGTCCCCGAGTTGATATGGATTTGGAAAGAAAGGGAACGACAGAAATCCCGTATTGCAGAGTTGGTGGGTAAGTTGAAAAGCGAAGCCGTAAAGTGGAATGCTCGTGTTGATGAGCACAACGCCTTAACAGCTGAGTGGCGTGAAAAGAGAACACTGATGGTTGATATGCATAACAAGTACAATCATGACCGTTGTTTGTTTAATGGTACGCTGCTATGGACGCGTGACAACCTGCGTGATGTTCGAGAACATGCTTCAGACTTAGAGGCTAGAGTGCGCTTTTTAGAAGGAGAATTGCAACAGGCTCGTTCTTTCTTAAGCCCCAGGGTTAGGAATAATATGCTGCGTCTTTCCGAGGAAAGAGATAATGCTAGGGCCGAGGTTGGTGCTCTTAGTAAAGCCCTAGCAGCGTCTCGAGCGGATGTTGCTCGTCAAGTGGAATCTGAAAGAGATCTTGAGATGAATGTATATCGACTTCATAAAAGGATGGGGGAGGTGAATGATGAAGTCAACCATCTTCGTCACTTGGATTAGATGAAGCAAGTAGATTTAGACGCCAGTCAATTTGCTCTTGCGAACCTTCATGCTGATTATAAGAAATTATCCGCCGAGTACGACTTTCTTGATGAGTCTCGGGACGCAGTTGTCAATGAGTATGAGGAGGCTTCGGCTAATGTCGAAAGCATAACCTCGTTTTATCGAGTGTGATTCTGTTATTTCTTCATTTTAACCCCTTGGTATTTCTTTTCTTTGTTTTCAGCACTCGAGGGACAGCTTCACGCAGCAAATGATGAGCTTAAAAAGACTCAATCTGCCTTAGTGCAGCAGGAAGGACAAACCAACCATTTCAAATGGTTGGCCGCGTCTCGTGAGGAATCCGCGGAGATTGCCTCCAAAGAGGCGGAACGCCTGTTTGTATTGTTGTCTCAAGCCCACCAGCGGACCGCTGTTATCACTTATAAGGCTCGATGTCAGTTGGCTGAGGATACCAACAAAGTCTTGGATAAGATTGAACTTGGCCTTAAAGTCGAACATGTTCTTGTCAAGAACTATCCGCGCCGTCCCCTTCCCGCGCCTTTTCCTGGTTCTTCTGGGCCCTCTTCAGGTGGCAGCGTACCTTCATCTCGCAAAGACAACCCTGTTGATGGAGCTGTGTCGTCCAATTAGTTTTCTTTTATTAGTCGTAGAAATTTGATCCTTGTTGATTATATAATTTCGGATCATTTTTGATGTGTTTCCTTCTTTAATCTTATTTGCCGAATCTTGTAATCAACTCTTTATGAAATGGATCATCCTTTTGGCGTACCTGCGTTATCGATTCATCTTTTTATTTTAAAGTATTGTGAAGTGTTAGACTAGAAATGACTGGTTTTGTAAAAAATTGAGTGTTTGAGTGCGACACCGAAGGTAAATACCTTCGTGATTGTCTTGAGACCTGTCACCCCGCTGGCGAATCCTGGGCCAGAGGATTCCCAAACGGTGGGGGCCGAGGCAGCGTTCTAGGATATGGAATGCTTATTCGAAAATATTTGCATGCACCCATTCCGTCGACCCACTGCCTTGAAGTTGGTTGGGTATCTCTTTCTGCTGGGTGCCTTCCCCCTGGTCTTACACTCAAAGACACTGATAGGGGAGCCCTGAGAGATTGTAGATTAACTAATTTCCCCAATATTGTTAATAAATTTTGTTTACTTGAAGGTTTCAAAAAGCTTGTTTGATTGATAGGTTGAGGCCTGCTACTCCTCGTCCAGAGATAGAAACATGTAAAGCGGTTACGCTGCCTTCTTCTTCTGGTATTCTTCACGCAGATGCAAAGCTGCGTTGCTCCTATGGGTAGTACGGTTTGATCCACTTAGCATTCCAAGGATGCCGGAGGACCTCGCCTTTCAGATTGCGAAGATAGTAGGAACCGTTTCCCGCAATGTCGTGCATTATAAAAGGTCCTCCCCATGTAGGTGCTAACTTTCCCCATTTCTTCTCTCGTTGATACTGTGGGATTTTTCTTAGCACATATTTCCCCTCTACAAAATTTCGAAGCTTTACCTTTTTGTTGTACTCCCTCGCTAGTCTTCGTTGATAATTTTCCATCTTCTGCAATGATGCTTCCCTCCTTCCTTCCAAGTCGTCCAATCTCTCTAACATCATGTCTGTTGTGAGATTTTTCTCCCATGCTTCGGTCTTTGTGGTTGGCATGAGGATCTCTGTTGGGATGACTGCTTCAGCTCCATAAGTGAGGAGAAACGGGGATTCCCCAGTGGCAGATCTTCGTGTATTCCTGTATGCCCATAACACATTGTGCAGATGTTCACACCATCGCCCCTTATGTTCGTCTAATTGGTTTTTGAGGATAAGGGCGAGGGTATTGTTAGTGGCTTCCGCTTGTCCGTTGCTTTGAGGGTATATGGGGGTGGATTTGTTCTTCCTTATTTTGAAAGTATCGAAGAGCATGTCTATATTTTTCCGCTGTAATTGCTTACCATTATCGGACACGATTTCCGCTGGTATGCCGAACCTGCAAATGATGTTTTGGAATATGAAAGTAAACACATCCACGTCTCTGATCCTGGCTAAGGCTTTAGCTTCCACCCATTTACTGAAGTAGTTCGTGGATACTATCAAAAATCGTCTTTTCCCTGATCCTTCGATGAAAGGCCCGACGATATCTATGCCCCATTTTGAAAATGGCCACGGGCTATCTACAGAATTTAACGTTGTTGCTGGCGCGTGTATCTTTTTGGCGAAACGCTGACATTCTTCACATCGTCGGGACATTCTTGCGGCATCCTGTATCATTGTGGGCCAGTAATATCCTTGCATTTTTGCTTTGTCGACTAGTGATCTCATGCCGCTATGATTCCCTGCGTCACCATAATGGATGTCGTTTAGAATTCGATGCCCCTCTTTCCTGGATAAGCAACGTAATAACGGTCCGAGGAAGGATTTCTTGTACAGGACCCCATCCCGAAGATCATATCTTCCTACTTTTGAGAGTATTTTCCTGGCTTGTTTATGTCCCGCGGGTTCGAGGGCATCAACTGGATCCTTTCTTCCTTCGTCGGCTTCTGGTATTCCCCTAATCTCTTCGTCGTTGTCCAGGGGGAGATCTGCTAAGAAATCCGCTAAAACTTGGGATTTTTGGGAATGTTGAATTTCATGTATGATGTTGAACTGGTCTAGGTGGGTGTTCCACTTGGATATTCTACCTACTTTTCCCGCGCTTTTGAGGACTGCTTCCAGTGGTGCTTTGCATGGGACGCGGATGAAGCGAGTTAGGAAATAGGTTCTCAACTTTTGAGTAGCCCACACCAATGCCAGGATAAGTTGTTCGATCTTCGTGTAGTTCCTTTCCGCAGAATTGAAGGTCTTACTGACATAATAGATTGGTTGTTCTATCTTCGTATTGGTTTTGACCAACACTGCGCTAACTGCGTCTTCTGTCGCTGCTATGTACAATGCCAAAACCTCATCAGGATCAGGCTTCTGTAGGATTGGAATTGAAGCCAGGTGTTCCTTGATTCTTCGGAAGGCTTCTTCGCATTATGCGGTCCATTCAAACTTACTCCCTTTTTTGAGAATATTGAAAAAAGGTTTGCATTTGTCCGAGGATCGGGCAATAAATCTGCCCAAGGCTGCTATGGACCCATTGAGCTTATGCACTTCTTTTAAATTCTTAGGAGACCGCATTTATAATATGGCATGAATCTTCGCTGGGTCTACCTCAATGCCCCTTTGTGTTACCAGATATCCGAGGAATTTCCCTGAGGTGACACCGAAAGTGCACTTTTCTGGATTTATTTTCATGTGATGTTGTCTCATTGCTTCGAAAATATCTCTCAGATCCTGGTGGTGATTTTTTCGCAGCTTACTTTTGACGAGCATGTCATCAACGTAGACTTCTAAGGTGCTACCAATCCATGGCCTGAAGATAGAATCGACCATTCTTTGGTACGTTGCCCCTGCGTTTCGAAGTCCAAAGGGCATCCTAGTGTAGAATTAAAGGCCATGCGGGGTGTAAAATGCTGTGTGTGGTTGATCTTCTTCTGCCAGGGATACTTGGTTGTAACCAGAATATCCATCCATAAATGACAGCTCTTCGTAGCCTTCCACTGCTTCAACCAACCGATCTATGCTTGGCAGGGGATAGCTGTCTTTTGGACATGCCTTGTTGAGGTTAGTAAAGTCGATGCATATCCTAACCCCTCCATTTTTCTTAAGAACGACGACCATGTTGGAGATCCATGTAGGATACTTGACTTCCTTGATGAAGCCTGCTTCCAGTAGTTTCTGAAGTTCTTTTTCCACTGCCTTATGATACTCCGGTGCAACTTTTCTTATTTTCTGCCTGAAAGGTGGAGTGCCTGGTTTGATGCGCAACTCGTGTTGGATTATTTTCGGATCAATCCCCGGCATATCTCCTAACCTCCAGGAGAATACATCTGCGTATTCCTTAAGTAAATTGGTTAAGGAATCTTCTCTTCTTTCGTCCATTATGGTCCCTATTTTGATCATTTTCGGGTTTTCTTCCGTTCCTATGTTGATTTCTTTTACGGGCTCTACTGGTGTGAACACCATCTTGGAGTCCCCGAGGATTGGGACGTTCTTAAATTGATATTTGGTGTGTTTCTGTCCTTCGTTGGCTGCTGAAGTACCTGTATCTGTGTTTAGGACATGATCCTCTTTTGTCGAACCCCTCCCTGTGGTTTTCTTGAGGAACAGGTATATGGCCTTTTATTTCGCAGCTTCTTTATTTTTAATCCTTCGGGTTTTTCGCTGCTCTTCTTTTTTGTTATTGATACGATCCTGAGTGGTCTGGCACTCTTTTGCAGAGACCCGATCTCCCTTAATCTCCATCACTCCCTCGGGTGTAGGGAACCGGAGATATTGGTAGAAGTTGCAGCCAGTCCCTTGAGTTTATGTAACCAATTTCGTCCAATAATGGCGTTATAGGGGGATGGGACGTCAACCACGCTGAATCGTGTCTCTACTTTCATGGGTCCGGCGTTCACCTGAAGCACGATGTCTCCCAATGGCTTTGTGGGTGCTCCATTGAATCTGTAGATGGTGTAATAAGAGGTCATTAGTTGTTCATCATCGAGTTTCATCCGTTTGAATGCGTCGTAGAATAGAACGTTCACTGAGCTTCCCCCGTCTATGAGGATCTTTTTGAGGTTACATCCAGCCACTGGTAGAGTGAGGACCAAGGGATCGTTATGATCTTCCATATCTTCTTCGATGTCTTCAGTATCGAAGATAATAGGTGCGTCCATCCACTCTTCGTGCTCATTCACCTCTACGCCATCGATCTTATATACTTCGCAGTAGTCTTCGAACTGCTTCTGTAGCCTCTTTCCTATCTCCGCTGTAAGGGAGGGCCCCGCGGGTTCGGAACACGAGATGGTGTTGATTGTGCGGTTTCCCTCTGGAAGTTGGACTTTCTTGGTCCGTTTGGATCTATCCTCGGTGACCTCCTTTCGTATGTAATGTTTGAGTTCGCCAGCATCAATCAATTTTTGGATCATTATTTTGAGGTTTTTGCATTTCTCAGTCTGGTGTCCATTGAAGCAATGATACTCACAGTAATCTTTAGACTTCTCGGTTCTTGGGGGTTGTTTTCCCTTAGACCATGGCCACTCCAAATTTTCCCTTCCTTTGATTTCTCGCAAGATCCGAGCGTAGCTAGCATTGAGCTTCGTGTAAACCTGATCTTCGAATTTTCGATCGTATTTTCGTCGTTCATCCCTTCGTTCATTCCTATTTTCGTGAGGCCGTTCCTCTGAGCTATTTCTTTTGGCCCCGCTAGTCTGTTCTGCGTAATTGGTACGATGGGACCTCTGCGTGTGTGCCCTCGGGTTGTCACGCTGGATTTCTTCAAGACGAGCGTATTTTTCAATAATTATTCAGAGATATCCTTCTGTCTTAGGCACGCTTCCATGAATCTCAACAAATAGTGGACTCATTCGGTCTAATCGCCACTTGTAGCAGTTGTTGATACTTACTACTGGGTCCACACTCCCTATGGCTTGGAAGATCTTGTGCCATCTGTTGGTGTATTCCCTCGTGTTCTCCTTGTAGCCAATTGCCAGAGAAAAAATTTTATTCATTCCAGTGTTGACAGCTTTGTTGTACATGTATGTCCTCAGAAATTTCTCTGCGAGTTGATCGTAGGAGTTGATGGAATCAGGTGGCAGGTTGTCAAACCAAGACAATGCCGATCCCTTCAGACTTGATGGGAAATATCTACAGAGGACGGCGTCGTTCTGACTCCATCGGGCTAAGATACGGTTATAATACCGGATATGTGCCGCGGGATCACTGGATCCGTCGTAGCATTCAAAAGTTGGGACGGGGTACTTTAAAGGAATGGGGGTATTTTTCAGACGATGTGTTATGGGTGTGGAGTTAGCTTCTTTCATCACCTCTTCAATCCTTCCTCCGCCTTGTCTGGCTTTTAACTGTTTGATCTCAGCCATCATCTCATCACGCAGCTCTTCCATTGCGCGGTAATGTCCCATGTTCTCATACTCAGTTGGGCGTCTCTTCCTTCGATCTTCGCTGTCATAATAGTCTAACTCTTCGGTGGCGTATTTCGGATCGGATGCACTGCTTCCCCTGGCGTCATTTGCCAGGATTATTCTTCGGTCTTGATTAGGCTCTGGTGCTTTGGAATTTTCTTCCTCCAGTTGTTGGCTAGTCTTCGTGCTTTGGGAAATCTTATCTTTCAAGTCTTGGTTCTCCCTGACCAGAAGAGCTATGGCGTCTTCGTAGACCTGCTGGCTCCTTTTCAATTCTTCGAGCTCTACCATCAGTCGGTGGGACTGGTTTGATCCTTGATTGGGAGTTCCGGCTGGTACTCCTATGGCCATAGTTCCCCCTTCGTCTACAGTGTGTATTAAGGGTGGCCGAGGATCATCTTCAATCGTTGGTATCTCCAAGTTTGGTCCCCTCGGTTGAGCTTCCACCCGTGGTACTGAAACCACTGGTATGGTTTGATTCTGATCATTGGTTGACGGCATACCGAAGATTGGTGGATGTGCGGGATGATGTGTCATAGAATCTGCTACCCCTTCTTTTTGTTGATGGATTTGGCTTGACACTAGAGTCTTGTTAGCTTCTGTAGCCTAGAGGGTCGCAACAGTCTTCGTGGTTGCTGCCTTGAGAGTCGCGGCTGCAATGGAGTTAGTGTTCATAGGTGAAGTGATTTCCGCAGCATCCTGCCTTTGAGTAGTTGCTTTAGATTTGTCTCCTTTCTGCTTGCTTCGAGTCATGACCGAGGTAACCCTCGGTGTCTCGTTTGATGAGGCTTTGGTTTTTTCTGACTCTAGTATCTTCTCCATTTTTAATCCTTTCCTGCATAGGGGAATAAATAAGGAGAACCAAAGATATCCACGAGGATCGGGTTAGCGCCACTCACACTTGCAAGGCTATTGGAATAGAAGGAAAATGAGCTGCCCAAGGGTCCTAATAGAAGAGAAATGTAAAGACTTCATTGGTCTAGTTTTTGAAATACAAATCCTCTTATAAACGATCATGAATCAGACTACTTTTGAAAAAGAACTCTTGAAAAGGCAGATCCGTCGCAAGGACTCACGAATCTGGATTGTTAAATCTTAGTTGAGGAAAACCTCATGCGTGCAGATCTGTGATAGATAGCTGCGGGTTTGTCTGCTTGTGAAAATGAAAAACATGAATCCAAAAATAAAAATAAAACAAAGGTTTTGAAAGCACGCTGAACTCAGAATAGGGTACAACCATAATCCGTGTTTTAAGATGAAATCACAGGATAAGATAAATCTTTTACCGCGACAAAGTCCCTGTTTCTAGCGCCAAATTATGAACACAAAAATTACGAAGCCAACCATGTGTTCGCAAACAATATTCGCATACGTCCTAATTCTAGAATCGTACATTGTGTGCGTATCGGCATGATTATATCGATTCATTGACTCAAAGCCTTCGGGCTTGTCATTGTCTAGTCAGATATGATCATAAATAATGTTCGTATAAAGAAATAAATCAAGAATCAAGTGTAAACATAAAGCATATGAAGTTTAACGCTGAATGTAAAGTGCTGAAATGTAAATGAGACGGATTTACGTGGTTCAACACTAAGGCCTACATCCACGGGGCTTGGTGTTTTACTATGTACTGAATGGTTACAAAGATAGTCGAACGACTTTTGAGTATACACAGGTCTGCGGAAGTAGGGGGATCACTTACTCTTCCTATTTCTCTCTCCTATGCTCTCCTCTATTTGCTCCCCAAAATGGTCTGCCCCTTCTCTCTTAGTGGAGAGGGGTATTTATAGGAAAGGAATGCGGGTCCCATCTCTGAGATGCCGTTGTAATCTTATCTTCTTGTGCTTTGTGCCTTTTACGCAGAGGTATTCGGCGCATGCCGCGGCCTGAGCTTGAATACGAAGGGTTGTCCTTGCTTCTTCCACGAGCTGATCGACACGTGTATATCTCTTTGGTATTTAATGCGGGTAGATGGATGTCTGCTCGTGTCAGACAAGTGTCTCTTTGTATGGTCACATCCGTGTCAGCCAAACCTCCTCTCGGCCGTTGATATGGGATCCTCCTCGGGATTGGGTTTGTGAATACCCAAGGGGTATTATTTGGTGCTCCTCTAAGCCATCATACCTCTGTGGTCCTCTGCCCCTGACCGTCAGATTTGCTGACCGATGGCATCCTGCTTGCTATCATGTTTTGATGTCTCGCTTCGCATGCCTTCCACGTGTCTCTTTCTGTACACGTGGAGGATGATGAAAGGTGTACATACAGTGATGTTGCTCAGTGGTGGTTCACGGGGAGAGGTGAGGGAAGAAGGTAGGAAAGAGGGCGGAGCATTTTTTGCAAATATATAATTTACATTTGCATTAAAAAAATATATATATATAATTTACATAGCGTACATTAAAACAAGTTGAATCGTATAATTTGGAAAAGGAAATAACACGCTTTCTGAACAATTAATCGATTAAGCAATAATTGAAAAGATGTGCTTACCAAATATAACAATCCTTTACACAAGTCAATATATCAAGGTTTGGAGCTCGAGGATGGCACTATGCCACCAGGTTCAGTAATTTTGAAAATATAAGAAAATTCCTCGGGTATCCTAGTGCCTATTTATGTTTGATGTATATCTCATGCCGTAAAGTAGCATTTTGAGACGAACGAGAACGTAATTTATTCTTTCGTATTATATATTTGCTTAAAATAGAGTACCTATTGCAGAAATGTGAAACGAGGCTAAAAGTGTTCTTGTGAAGATAGATATAAGTGTACCTGTGGATTCTCCCTCAGGTAGCTTCTCCAATTTGGCTCAAATCAAACGCCCTGCATCAACTCCACCTGCTTTTAACTCATAAATCACCTGCACATTTTAAAAAATAACTCAAGATTAGATCTTACCGCTCTTTTTATTTGGGCAGAGAGAGATTCTTGAGAAATAAGTACCTGTCGATGCAGGTTACGAGATTGTTATTCGTAATGCACTAGGGTACCAAGGATCTAGTGGAGGGAACTGTCGGGTTTCGTCTCCTAAAGAAGCTGAAGAACTAGCGGTTTTTGAAGCCACAAAATGGGCGAGGGAGAAAGACTTAACGAATTTTTCCTTGGCAGGGGACTGCAAAAATATAATGGACTATTTAAACGGAATGAGTACTTCAATCTCTTGGGAGGTACAAAGATTACTTGATGAAGTAAAAAGGATGGTGGCTGAAGTTACAAATTTTCAAGGATATACTTTCATCCATAGATCAGGCAACAGTTCTGCTGATCTGCTCGCAAAAGAGGCTAGATTTTCAGGTTTTTCTTAATAGACTTGGGTTCATGTGCCACAAGTGATCATCCAATCTCTTTTAAAAGAACAAGCCAATGTAATTACATGCGTTTATGCTCCTGAATCTCTGGGTTCACTACAAGAAAGTGAGTCTATTGGTACACCACTTCGCCACACATCAACAAAAACTGAGGCAATAGGTAAGTTTTTACCTCACCACACAAAACGAACTAAGACTTTTTGCCACACCTATAAGTAGTCGAGGCAAAAAATTCCCTTTTACCTCATATAATTTTTAACTGCTGCAACAAGTTTATTTTATGCCACATCGGTGTGGCAATATATATAAATAAAATAATTAATGAAATTTAGATTCCCTTTTTGACGCACTTGTGCTGCTATAGCTATTTATAAAAAATTAATAAATCAATATAATGAGTTTTTAAAATTAATAAAGAAAACGAAAAAAAATAAAAATGATCGTGCTACTTCATGTGACTCACACGCGAAAAAAACCCACATTACTTCGACGGAGAAAACCAAAAAAAAGAACAAAAAACAGTGAAGTTTGAGTTCTCTGAACAGCAGAACGGTTAACTGATTACAACGGGTTCTTTGTTTACGGAAAATTAAGGTATGGTTTTTTAATTTTGTTAAAGGTCGATCATTTATGAATTTGTATTGAGTATAAATTCGATGTAGATTTGGGTTTGTTTTTTGTTAGGGCAGAGAGCTATTTTCATCCCCAAATTCCTTTTCTTGTTTGTTAGTGTTTGATTTTTGATGTTTTTGAAATAATTGCACCTTAGGGTGATCTTTCCAATCTGGTGATCTTTCCAATCTTGTAGAGTTAAAAGAAATCTCAAAAATCCATTCTTAAACAGGAAATTCCTCCGACAACGATCTCTGCACAAAGGTATGTTCTCTCCCAACCTCTTCCTCTCCGTGTCAATTTCTTATCCACCTTTGCAATTTGATTTCCTTGATTAAGGGTTTTTGGTTCTATTTTTAATTGCTAAGAATGAATTTGGTATGCGAAGACTTGGATTAGAGAGGATTTAGGCTTTTGTTCTAATTTTTTTAAAAATTAAGATGAAATCATGTATTAGCCTCATAAAAAGGAACATGGTATGAAAAGACTTGGTATACTTAGGGTTTTAGCAACCTCTTTTAAATTTTGCCATGCCTTATAAATCTGTGTTGTATTTGTCGATGTGTATACGCATTTTCTGGGAGATTTGAGCATCAGATTAGATAGACTAGATTATGGTTTTAGTTGAAGGTTGCTTTAGAAGGATTATTAAGGGGTGCCATGCTAGAAAGCATATGTTATATGTAATTATGATGAGAAAAAGGGATTGGTAAGCACCCTGCTCAAAGGAACGCCAATGCTAGGACCTGGTGTTGAGTACCCACAATTATGTAGATGGTTGGTTGATTATGGGATTTAGGGTGTATGGAACACATATCTTTGACAATGAAAGTCAATAACCAGCTCATTAAGGAGTCTAGTGTGTTTAGGTGTTCACAGAGGGTCTACAGAAGGATTTGATCTTGCATGTATGCAAGAAAACGCCTAGTGTCCATGAACTGACCAGATGGTCTTACTAAAAGAGTAACACCTATTGACTAAACTCTTATCATCGTAGTATGGTCTGAAACAACCAGCTAAGCTCTTTTGGAAACTAGTATGAAGACAAACAAAGCATTAAACTGGAACCCTATCATGAACTAGTCTTTTGGAACGAACTGTGCACAAAATGGTCTGCAAAATGCTCTGTCTTCTCCTTTGCATCAGCTGGATTAGAGTCTATACTATGGAAAACCATTAACTACTTGGGTTTAGCATTAAATTATGCATTATTATCAACTTAAACCAACGGGATATATTTCTGTCATTAACAACAAAGAGAAACAAAACAAAAACCGCTAGAAATTTGAAGTTTTAATGGGCTTTTAACATTTTATGGTAGCAAACTCAAGGGAAGGAAGATAATCATTTCCTACTCATTGGATTCATTTTCTATTTCATTTGGTGGTTGTTTCATGTCAATTAGACACACAGCTGTTCAAGTTGAATTCTGTGATGTGGACTTTCATTTTTTTTGTTTCCATGGTTCTACTCACCTTCAGTTGTCTGAGTGAATCTTCTTCATACGCAAATCTCAACTATTAATTTTGTACATTGCTTCACCTGGACAATTTTTTCCTTTTCATTGTGTCGGCTGGTCTTGTTAGGTTTAACAATTCTCAAAGTTTGAATCTTTCTTTTATTTCAGGTTTGGAAATTCAGTGAAATTCAATTCTTAGTTGTTTGAGACATCATATTCACGAATCGTATTGCCATACTTTATAATTCAGGTACATGAAGATCTATCCTTGAGGTTTATCTAGTGAAACTCAATGGTCGAATTCGCGAAATGAGAAATTTTATGATGGGTTTTATCTTGAATTCACTTGTACTATGCTCATAAACTGCAATTGCACTAAAATAAAAAGCATCTAGTTCTGCAACTAGTTTGTTAATCTTGGCAATCCTTGGTAAAATTTGAATTATAAACATGAAATATGCTTTTGAAAACATTCAACTCGTGAAATTTAATTCTGTGATTTTGACTTCATTTTTTGCCTTTTCTAATTCTGCGGTCTTGTGTGCCTGTAGGTAAAGTGACGTTACGGTAGATTAGATGAAGTCGTGGTGTTATATTATCGTGATGGAAACCAAGTTGTTTTATTCAAATGTCATTGGTGGGATATCACCGAGTCAAGAAAGAAACAGCGAGATGCATCTGGGTTTACATCATTTAATTTTTCAAGAACTATAGCCAAAATTCAACCTTTTATTCTAGCAGCGCAAGCACATCAAGTTTTCTATCTCCAGGACAATAAGGACAAGAACCGCTGAATTGTACTTAAAATGCAGGCAAGGGACCACTATAGTTTGGGAACAATGGAAGTTGAGCCAATCCAAGATGATTTATCCCGCACAGATAATCATGCAACCAGTGCAGCTGAAACTGACCAAGACTTCATGAGCTGGACTCGGAAAGAAATTGAAGGAAAACAGGTTATTAGAAGTACAACTGACGCTGATAGAGACGTTCGAGATGATGATGACAGTCATAGTGATCACATTGACTATTTAAGTGATTGTGAACGCGATGATCTCGTCTAACATGTAGTGAAAGTTAATATTGAACCCTACTGTTTATTTGATGTTTTTCCTATTTTATTTTCGGTTTGATTGGAAGGAATATTATTATGAAATTCAGACTCTGAATGAACATGTGCATGTTAATTTAAGTGATCGAGAATAAGTACAGAACAATATATAGGTTGCATTACTTTAAATTCTCCAATTAAATTTTGTTTGCTTTCAATTTTCCTATCAAGTTTCGAGTGAATTTACTTTCAATTTCAGATCACGATCAAGAAAATTAAAAAAATTCTAGGTTACAAGTCGATTTATCTCCATTTTTCACGATTCCGATGAATTGGTATATTCAAATTCTAGAAGAGATAACTCGAGAATCGATTAAACGAGCTTTGTGAACAATTTACTTTCAATTTTCAATCATGATCAATTGATCACGATCAAGAAAATTAACAATTTTTCGTGTTACAAGTGGATTTACTTCCAAAACTTACCAAGTGTGGTCTGAAAACCCTCCAAGATGTATTCACTCAATTCTCGAGTTGGACAACTCTGTGTAATTGTTTCCTTTGAGTATTGATTTTGCTAAAAAAAAAAGTGGATTTTACTTCCAGTTTTCCCAATTCCCATGAATTGGTATATTTAAATTCTAGAAGAGATAACTCGTGAATTGATTAAACGAAATAAGTAAATTATGGTTCCGAACACACTTAATACTTGTTGAATGTATTTTTAATTTTGCGGTCAACTTTAACTAGCTTTCGGTTTTTTGTTTAACTTCAGTTTACGATCAAGAAAGTTAGCTTTGAATATTTTCGACTTACAAGTGACTTAGTTTCAATTTTTCCAATCCGGATGAATTATCAAATCGAAATACCTAAAGAGATAAATTGAAAATTGATTAGACAAGGTTTGCCAGCTAAGGTTTTGGATACACTCAATTTCTCTTGAATGTAATTTTAATTCTGCGCTCAATATTAACTAGATTTTCCGATTTACGATCAGCATAAATTAGCTTTCCATTTTCCGTTTTAAAAGTGAATTTACTTCAGATTTCGCGAATCAAATGACCTAGTAGATCGAAATCCTCAAAGAGATACGTCGAAAACTGATTAAACAATGCTTACTAACTATGGCTCCGAATGTGTTCAATTTCAGTTGGATGATTTTGTGACTAGCTTTTTCGGTTTGATGAAAACCGAAAGTCGCCGTTCGAGAATAAAATTTTATAATATAAATCGGTGATTTGTTATTTGTCATATAAAACTCTTATACCGTGCAACATAATTCCAAAGAGAAAAAAGTGTGCTTCTTGGAAATGTACTATGTAAAACACGTCACAAAATAAAGCAAAGTCAAAAACAAAAATATAAAGTCATACACGAATCTATGAGGCCAAGTTTATTTTAATGTCTTTTTTTTCTTATATGGACTTTATTTACCGGCTTTGTTTATCAATCAATAAAATTAGAAAAGGAAAAGAAGTTATTTCCTGTGGACCACGTGTGTTTTTTTCTTTTGACAAAAAAGGGGTGGTGTTCCACGTGTTTTCTTATAGTTAACAAAACCAAAAACCATCGACCCATCTCCTCCACACCCAAACCCCAAATCCCCGTACTTTTCTTCATCTCCTAGCTCTGCAACTTAACCCTAGAACTTTGTTTACAAAATCTAGCGCCAAATTTCCCTCTAAAATTTTAGTGAAAATCAAATTCCCACTAAAATCCCCCAAAGTTCGCTCAATCCCCCAAAGTTTTCGCATCTTCTCAAATAAAACAGATTCAATTTTTCTCTCCAAAATGGAAGAAAAAAATAAAATTTCTCCAAACCCTAAAAAAAAATCCATCTTCTGTTCGAAATTAAAGAAAAACTCGTTCTCTCGAATCTGCACAAAGCAGGTCAATTTTCACATCTCATAGCAGGTCAATTCCAGATTCAGTTTTTCTTTTCCTAAAGTTTCAATTCGGGGTTTCCTTAATTTTGGTTTTAATGTTTTTAATTTTTGTTTTGTAGGTTTTGTTTTTCATTCGATCTGAGGATGCAATCTGAAGAAGCGTAATTTTTTAATTAATCCTTTTTTTTTTGATGTTGGAGTTTTAACTAAACTCAAACTACAAAGTATGGCAGTGTTTTAGGACTTGGTCCATTGATGTTTTTTTTTTTAATCAGATGTTTTTCAATTAGAGTGTTGTTCTTTTTTTGTTTAGGAGAGTTCAAAAAAAAGAGTTGGTAAATGCGCATATTGTTTAAACGTTATAATGATAATGATAATCTTTTCTGTTTGGCATTGTGAATGTGCAGCACGTACTGCTACTTTACAAAATTTATTTGTACCATGCTTTATGTTTGTAGGCTTGTAGCCATCAACTCAGAACCAAACATCGCTAAGAAATTTAGTCTTATGTAAGCAATTGAGATTGTTATCATATTCCTTGTGTTCCCCATGCTTTTGTTGCTTTCAACCAATTAAGTTGAAGAACTTAAATTGTTGATCAAACAATTTTGAAAAAAATATGAAGTCACATGTCTGAGGTTTAATATGTTTGTGAATAAGTTATGCTGCTAAATTACTTTTCTGGTCACATCAATGATTTTGTGGAGTTATCAAATAAATATTGCTATGAAGTCGTTGATTGGCCACATCAATGATTTTGTTAGTCTATTTTGACACTAAAGCTGTAGGTGTTTAGTTGTTAGTTGTTCACAGATATAGTCACTACAAGTTATCATTTTTTCTCTATTTCAGGATTTGTTCATAGTAGATGAACGTTATAAAACTGCCACCCTCTCTATTGCTGGTGATATATTTAGGGGAAAGAAAGGTACATGGAAGGGAAAACACTTTACGCGTCACGATACAACTGCAAAACGTCTTGCAGATGAACCATCTGCTTTAACTGAAGGGGAGTGGAAGGATCTTGTGACATTCTGGGAAACTGATGCAACACACCAAGTAAGTTCACACATCTTATATGTCTGGGTTTATGTTTTTGTTATTCTGCCTTTTATATTCATAAGAAATATTCCGAACAAAATGTCAAGAGTAGAAGCTGCCAACAAGTAAAGCACACAATGGGCAGGAAAAACCACGCTCGATGCAAAGCTGAAATGGTACATACATAATTTGGTCTTTACAACCACTTTTCACTTTGCAACTTCAATTTTTTTTGGATTTAAGTAAGGAGACATGAACCTGTAAAAATTAGAAGTTTTTTATTTGTAACTGTACTTAGGCATGTCTTTATTTTCGCATGTTGTAGCATTTGTTGATCATCCGGATGGCTTAACTGCAAATTGCAAAACCTTGTCAAGAATTGGAATATCATATGCTAGGATAGTGCCTGAAGTTTTTCATATTTTTCTTTCAATTACTATTATTCATTGTACGTGATGGAATTTGTACAGGCTGAAGATAATGGAGGGAACCCACCAACTGATGGTGATGTATTCATTAAAACCATGTGAATAAAAAAACTGGAAAAGCTTTGGACCCAATTTCACAAGGATTCATAGTAAGTATCTGCTCTAGTAAGGTTCATACACTTCTTATCATAAAAGATAAGACCTTTTATCCTACATTTTTTCTGATATACATAGGTCCAAATGAGGGAACAATCAGGGTTGGATGAGAATGGGTTTGATGAGGATGGTAACCAACAACCAATTAGTGATGAAGCCTATGGAAATGTAGTACCTACAACAAGGCAGAAACATGTAAGAGCTGAAAGATATCCGACATGCTCTAGTTATGAGAGAAATGAAGATTTTGAGAGACGAATGAAAGAGCAGGATGAAGATTTTGATAGGCGAAGCAGGGAACGAGATGCAGAATGGGAGGCACGGCTAAAAGAACGTGATGAGGAGGCTAATATGCGTGAGAACAAAATGTTGGAGTATGTTAGATTGTGCTTCAGGCCAGGGCACGTTTTGAATCCGGGCAGTTTTCAGGACCTTCAGATTACCACTTCAGACCTGCGCAGCCACTATTTTCACCTTGGGAGCAGCCTTACAAACCTTTAGAGAAACTTAACAGATCTGAGGAGAAGCCTTATAGACATGAGGAACATCTTGTTAGACCTGCGAATCATCCTTACAGACATGAGGAGCAACTCGTTAGACCTGAGGAGCAGTCTAATAGAATTGAGGAGCAACTGTACAGATCTCAAAATGATTGTAAGTATCATTTTCCTTGATTTTAAATCTATAGAATTATGACTATCTCAAAAAAACATGTGAAGTGGTCATAATTGTTGGTATGTTAGTATGGTATTTACGCTTTGCATGTTGGTGTTATATTTAATATTTCTCTTATAACCGAATCTTTTTAGACATGATGATTCTCTGCCATTCCGCGATGTTGTTTTTTACTTGTTGGTATTTGTTTTGATCTGTGATGTTCTTTTTTCTTGTTGGTATTTGTTTTGATCTGTTTAGCAAGAGCGCGAGGCCTAGGGGTGGACGGCTGGGATGGATTTAGCATTTAATAAGTCTAGTTTGAAGATTAAAGTTTCTTTGAAGTTTGTTTACTTGAGGATTGTGTAAATCTTTTCTTATGTCAAAGTTGGAATCACCATACTCCGGAACAAATATTTTTCGTTTTAATTCAATTTAAATTCTTTGTTCTGATTTAATTCATGCGAGTAAAATGATTTTTTTAATACAATTTTACTGTATAACGTCCCTGTTTATGAACGCTTTGGTGAACATGTTGCAATAGATATTTTGTTGCTGCAGTCAGGCTTTTGGTGTGGCAAAAATACATTTTAAATAAAAGAAAATTAAAATTATATATTAAAAAAAAAATTGTTTTTAGCCGCACATTATTGCATCACTAGCTGTGTGGCAACAAATTTTTAGAATAAAATGAAACTGAAAATAAAATAATAGTTAAATTATAATAATGCCTTTTGCCTCATGTTATTGCCTCACCTTTTGATGTGGCATAAAACCTATTTATAAATAAAATAAAACTGAAAATAAAAGAATAATTAAATTAGAAAAATGCTTTTTGCCTCATGTTATTGCCTCACCTTTTGGTGTGGCATAAAACCTATCTATTTCCTCACTATATTAAAGGTGTGCCAACAACTTCTTGTCACACGGTTTGTTTCCACACAGTGTGGCAAAAAGTTTTTATGTGGCAAAAGGATGTTGCCACACAAAAAGTGGGTTCTTCATACATTCGACGTGTTGCAGTACATGAAGTTTCTTGTAGTGGTTGTTCCACTGATAACCCTTGTAATGTTAACTTTTTGGGTTAGTTTTTGTATGAAATGTCTGTTTTACAAAGAAAAAAAAAGTACATGTCGATGCTCCAAATTCCAGACAACAAGATGATCACAAGCATCATCAATAACAAGCCATGGATGGGTAGGATGAAGCTGAATCTTATATCATTTGTTGGTCTAAAAGCTCTCAAATACATCATTCTCTCTTTCTTTTATCTCAATTTAATTTCAGATTTCAAATAGAGAGAGAGCCCTAAATCATCAACGAAAAATAAAACCTAAAAAGAATGTCCAGAATTATGTTGGATCTCCTCTTTCTCTATGTCTGGGTTTGTTTGCATTTCGTAATTGAATGAGGAGGTTGATGGATTTCAGGGAAGAAATCGAAAACCCTTCATTCTCTTTACAACTCCTCTGAAAAGATCAAAGAGCGCTAGACTAGATTGTACAGTAGAAACTCCATTAATTAATACTCGGTTATTTAATAAATTCTCTTAAATAATATTTTAGTCGGTCCCGAGTTGGGGACAACGTACCAAATTAATAATTCGCTAAAATTATGAGATAATACATTTTTTATCACCTATTGACCCCATATGAAATATAAATTAATTATACACTATATATATTCAATGGTTTATGAAGATTTCTTGAAAAATGATTCAATTGTCTTCATTTTTTTGTTAAAATCAATATCACATTGAATTTTATCTCTAATTTTTTTTTGGGTTTTCTCATCTTGTGCATGGATGCACAAGATAAAAACCGATCATTGCATTGAAAAATGATTGTAAGAATTTATAGTGTTGTTTTCTTATAGCCCAACGAGAAATTATTTAATATGATTACCACTTTAACAACCTCGTTCTATGAAGGGTGATCTGTTTTAGAACTTTCATCATCTTCTTTCTCATATGTATCGGTTCCCATAGCTGTCAATTATTTCTCCATCAGTCAACAATTGTGTAACATCATTTTCTTTTGGATATTCAGGACATCTTGACATTCATTGAGTTGTGATAACCTAACTTTTTGATCAAATTTTACAAGTCTTGAGTGATATCACCGTCTTACTGTTCACCCGAATTGTCTAAACTTGTGTTATCCGTTGATCGAAGTTTACAATGAAGGAAAGTGGAAAATTGAAGTGTGCTTTGAAGAATTTAATATTCTAAACTATTTAAAAAATAATTATTTGATAATAAATTTATCTATAAGTTTATAAAATATTAATTAATATATAAATTAATAGGTTAATTAATATTTTGTCCGTCCCAAATTAGATGAGCAAGTTGTAGTTTGCAGAATTCTTAAGACAAGGAGGAAAGGGGAGTATGTTTCAGTTTTTTTTTATAATTATACTATTATGCATAATAATTAGTAAAACTTAAAAACATTTAAAATATACCACAGTTTTTCGTAAACATCTACCTAACGAATATAAACATGGCTGTCAAATTATATTTATTTTTTATGGTAACAATAATCAATTAAAAGGGTAGTTTTAGAATTATCCCCTTGATTAGCGAGATAGCTCAACTATATATGGGACAAAATTGAAAACCAACTAGCTCATTTAATTTTGGACTGAGAGAGTATCTCGTTTAATTAATAAAATATGGTGGTCCCAATAACATTAATTATAGAGTTTATACTGTATAATGTACAATGACTAATGAGTATAAATGAATGGGGAATAATTGTCATTATAAAAGTTAGTTGAATAAAGGGTTATGGTTCTAACCCTTTTTATCTTCTAGTCAGCCCAAAAACCCAGCCGATGCCGGTCTAAGACTTGGTCTTATGGGCATGCCCAAGCCCTTTCCAATCCAAAAAAGCGTGGCCAAAAGGGGTGATTCCCGCAAGAGTTCCCTAGTATGCGGGAATCCCAGCGGGAAGACTCCGGGAACGGCTAATGGTTGGCCGTTTTCAAAAAGCAAAAAACGGTTATTCATTAACCGTTCTTCTGAACAATAACGGTGAACCATTGTCCGTTCTTAAGGAACGGCTAACCATCGACCGGTTTTTCTTTCTTAGAACGGTTAATGGCTAGCCGTTCCTTGACCTTTTTTCGTTTACACTCCCTGTACACTCATTTGCAGTTTATGTTTCTTTTACGATTAATGGTTACACTGTATTTTTTTTGATATTTGTTGGAGTTATATTTATTTTCAGTTGTGTTGGGTGTACATGTGTAAAGGTGCATTTACACATACTCGGACGTACTGTTAGCCTCGGATTCTTATCATTATCAAGGCGCTGTTAGCCTCGGATTTTTATCATCATCAACGCACTTGTAGCATCAGATTCTTATCTCTAATTGATATCTTATTCAGATGGATATCACTTTATCTTTATCAACAACGGGGATTTCTCTTATAAATCCCAAACAAAATTTTTACAAACACAATTCATTAACCATTCAAAGAAACCCCTACCTTGAAGCATAATACAATTTTCGAAATATACTGAGTCGCGAATGAATTCTAGGAGGTAAGGAAAACAGATAGTGTGTGTCGAGGCAAACCAAATTTGTCCACTATGTTTTCTTGATGACCATTCTGCAATGCAGTGCCCTTGGATGTATTCGAAGTTCCCATAGAGAGGTTGTACAGGTATCAAAATATTACTCGAAACGGAACCAGGACAAAGTAGGTACTTGCGTTGCCAATTCGATAATTGTCGTGAAAAAGAACAGTTGGATGGGTTTGATTTTTAGAACTACTTTGTAATGTGTGGATGGGTTTGATTTTACGAACCAAAAAAATAAAGTTTGTGACCAACAGTAGCATTATTTTTCTTATCTTGATTAGAACTACTTTGTAATGTGTGAATGAGTTTGATTTTTAGAATGTATATAAACCCAAGTTGTGAAATCGAAAAGCATACACAACATAACTTAAACACCCACCCGCTTCACTTTAAGTATTAGTTTCCTGTGTTGGCAATCTAAATTTTTCATTTCTTTGGCTACACTGCTGTTACAAAAATGGGGAGATTTACACGTGAAGAGGATGCGTCTCTTATTGGTGATTACTGTTTGGTTAGTAGGGAACCCAAAGGAACAATTTATAACACTAATGAATTCTGATCTCATGTTAAAACTGAATACCGAACCAGATCGGGTGGGGGTGGGGGAGACTGATAGATTTATTACGGCTTTACAACGTAGAGTCTCCTACTTAAAACAATAAGTTTTGAGATATGTTGGCTGCATTAAACCATACTTTATAAACATGTCGGCCGGATGGAACCATGAAGATGCAGTGAGTTTATTATAATAATTAGTTTTGACATTGTATGAATTTATTTTTATTTTTTGTTCTTTACTTTATTTATGAAATTGTCTGCAGTACCGCGAAGGTCATCTGAAGTACGAAGACAGAGAAACCGGTGGAAAAAGATCTACACATGATGCCGTTTTTCATATTCTTAAGGCGCATTAAACAGAATATGATGCAGAGAGTATTAATTGAGTTACCGGGGTTTGGGAGTGATTTAAAGTATTATTATGAAGTTTAGTGTGGTTGTATGTTTTATTTCAAACAAAGTAATGTCGCATTAATATCAATTAGCAGTACAATTATAACGTCTTTAACAACAGTTCTTAAAATTAAAACGGATTTGGTTTGTAACAGCGTTAACTCAAACTTGTCGACGACCCATCACAACAACAGTAGAATCCGAAGGGATCACCTGTAGAACATAAATGAAGTTAATAATTTTATTCCAGAAATGTTTATGAAATCATATTTGATCATATATTTGGAACAAACCTTTTCGATATTGGGGAGCGTTATGTTTATGTAAAAGTTTTTCTTCATTGGAGAAAATATTACCACTTTCTTCAAAATTAATATCGCTCCCACCCTTATATGCTTTCCACAGTCAGGATGTTCAACCACTTTGCGATGGACGTTTGTTGGCATTTTACCACTGAGATCCTGCAATATTATAAAAAACCCAACAATGAGTAATGGGTTTCAATAATTGATCACGAAATTTAAATGATTTACTAAGTGTATAAATCACCTTCACTTTCAAAGCATAGTCATCAAGATACTTTCTTTGCTCCTCGACCAATACAACCAACATTTCGATTCTTTGGTTTATCGATTTAATAGATCCCAATGCGGTTCTCCCCTATGCGTAATATTGTTGTGCAAAGAACCAAGGTTTAGTCTGGAAATGAAGATCGTTAACACCTTCAGTTTCATCCCTTGTTAATCGTTGGAGGACTTGCGTAGATACATATTCCTCTCTCGTTATTATCCTTCTATGTCTGAGATCTTATAATTTTTGAAGCTCTCCGGTCGGTCCCGAAATTATTTTTTGGCTACTAGAGGCACCACGTGATTTATGGATTAAACGCTCTGATTGTTTTACTATTGGACATGGGGTGAGGTCAACGACAACCGATTTATTGCGGTTATCATATGGGTTTGATATGTTAGCCACAACTGGTGTGTTTGTTGTAAACTCCATTGAACTTTGTTGAGTGACCTCCGAGTAACTATCTAACACCGCTGCAAGCTCGTCTTCATCAATACCTTCCCAGGGGTCGGCGTCGGCCACTTGTGGATGATTAATATGTTTGGAAAGAAAAAACCTATTTTGTTTGACTATTGGTTGTCAAAAGCAATTTTGAATCTCATTGTCGACCAATCTTGATTTTTATAAGCAAATAAAAGTGAGGTATACAAACATCCACTTGCGTGTTGTAATTTATTACCATCCACTTGTGTTAGACAATGACATCTGAGACAAGGTCTTTTAAAGCACCCTGTTTTGAAAACTCAAAAGGGGTCAATGGGGTCTGCATGAACAGGATTCATCATAAATAATTTTTTTTTGATTCCCATAACAATGTAGTACACTTATTACAAATTGGTAGTACACAAAAACTTAAACCTAACTCATTGTCGCAGGAAACACGACTGCACTTAGCACGTGTAGCAAGCCTTTAAACCGTTTAGTGGACGGACGATTTTTAGTCTCGTGAGGGTTTGTCAGATAGGTGTGCCCACAAAACCCAAAAATTGTCTAAATTAGTCTTTACCGGCGTCACTGACATCATGGTTCTCAAGTGCTAACATCTGTGGGTTCATATGAGTAAATTGTTGTCTCAAACTAAGGTAGCAATTATAGAACTTAAATTCCGTTCGTTTTTGTTGCATGTATAACTCCCTCGCATGACCCTCCTACAATAATACTCACATATAAACATATATTATTTTTAACAGAAGTACCTCTTTAAAATACGATATATAGTTTTACAACGGTATAACTCACAATTCTCGTTGCATTCCATCCGGCAGGAACTTTAAGATACAGTGGTATTTGCAGTGCTACGAATATCTTAACCTATTTTTTTTATTATGGAGACACGACAAGCAATAGTTTTATTAGACTTCCCATTAATATTTCCTATCATGTCGATAAACTCTCGCAGCACCAGCTCCTAAAACAATCCAGCATGTTGGTTTCTTTGTTGAATTTGACGATTTGATACAGAACAGTAAGCCCTAATAAGAGCCTCATATTCCTCTGTAGAGAACCTAATCATGTTTGAAAAGAAAAAAAGGTATTAAAGGTAAATAAATAAAAGAAGAAGAGGATTGGCTGTAGAAGTGTTCCAATTTTATGGCTATTTATATCCAAGCATCCAAAATTTAAAATGAACTAAAAACTAAGTTTTTAATCTCACTCCACGTGATTAAAGCAAAAGCATCTACAAAATACTGAACAAGTGATTTGAAGTATCACTGCTATTGGTGGACAACTCACTGGGATCATATTGGAAACTCAATGTCATCGGTTATTCATATTTTTTGAAAAGTGCATATGTCAGAGACATATAACTATACTATGTACCTAATCAATTCGTTGTTGACTGTGTTATGTTTATGTGGTGAGGTTTTGTCGATAACTAACAACCACGCATAACTAAAATAATTTTATTTAAATATCTTTACGACGTAGTCCGGTACATCATAAATACATAAAACTTAAACCTAACTCACTGTCGCACGGTGCAGTAAGCCTTTAAACTGGTCGGTGTCCCTAACGACCGAGTTTAGCCTCTGAAGGGTTTGTCATAGATGTACCCACAAAACCTATGCAATTAATACTTGTTGAACGACTAATCTTCATCACCATTTTGTGGGGAGTTATGTGGTGGTTGTACCACACACAATTCCGGAAATGCATTTTTCAATATGACGTAGCATTCGTAATACTTAAACTCTCTCCTGGTATTTGTAGCGTACATATTAGTCGCCATAGTTTCCTATATACACATAATAATTTAGGTAAGTAAAAAACAAAAATGGATATGAAGTGGATAAATAGACAAGATACAATTACAAGTCTTTCAACGGTCAATAAAGGAAATCTATATGTTGTTCATAAATATCTTTTTGGATGCGTATGTATTGGCTGACTCCTTTTTTTATTACACCAACCCTACTCTTTATATTTGCTTTTGTTCTTCGATGAACGTTTATAAAAACAACTCTATAGTTATCAAAAACCTGTCTCCAAACTCTAGTTGCCGACACCAAATGACGACGAACCTTCGGGAGAGTAACAACATCTATTCAAGCATTTATCATGGCTATATCTTCTTCTTTGGTATACAAAGGCATTATGGATGATTTTGAATTACTAACTGTGACGCTAATACAAGAAGATGGAGATATTTTTTGAGGAAATGAAAATTGTAGGAGAGGAAAATGTATTCTTTGGTGTGTGTTGATTTCCTTATGGACAACTGAATTTATAGGGTTTACACATACTATTAAATGATCGTCATGTCTTTCAAATGACTGAATGACCTAGAAGAGATAAAGTGACTTGTAAGTTACTGAAAAAAATAATTTTAAAAGTAAAAAAAATAAGTGATGGAATGGTCTTGTCTATGCCTAGATGAACCAGACTGATGGAATGACAATACAATAAGTGTAGCACAAATAATATAACACAACATAATATATAGTTTTATTAATCCGTGGATCAATTTCTCAGTCATCGCGGTTACAATTATAGCATAAGTACTAAAGCTTTAAACCTTTAGGTGACCCTAAAGGACAAGTGCTATCTCGTGAGGGTTTACCGAGAGGTGTGCCAACAAAACCCATCGTAACCAGAGTATATATTTGAGTTCATGAATCACCAGAAATTTTAAGCTCTATTAGGAAATCAGGGAACTTGGTCTTTAGAAAAATAAAAACTTCCCGGTGGGGAAACTCAACGCCTTTAACTTGTCGGTACTTCAAATCAGCCAATCTTTCCTGTAAGAAAAAAACAAAGTTGTAATATCAATGTTTATGTATTAAAAAAAGTTCTACAAAAATGTTTATATTTACCATAATTTGAGTTGTTATGGATTGGGGATCGCGGCAACTCACGACAGCTTCGTCCTGGTAGGAATAATATAATTGCATTTCCTCCTGAATTACTCCATATCTGTCCTTTAAGTTATCCATGGTTCTCTAGCGCGAATTTCCAAACTCTAACTTATAATTCTGCCACACCATCTCCCAAAAAGTTTCTGTTGGTAAGAAACCAAGCACAACTTCACGGTGGGAGCCAATTTTCACCCAAGATTTCATGATGACCGAATCTTCAGATGAATCAAACGCAACAATTTTCAAAAAAAAAAAAATGCTTAAGTGGAGTGATATGTTGAAGGACGATGGAACAAAGGATTTGTTATTTGGTGTGAATTATTTAGAGGCTACACAGTCTTTTAAAGGATTCTACAAGATGAAAAGGTCTCTATGGATAAGAACCATCCTTTTATTAAAGCAAAAGAAAATCAATTTTAATGCAACAGACAAACAATGTCAGAAATTATTATTCATGGATACTGTAGATTTGAAAAGAAATGTCACTGCACATCAACAGAAAAATAATGTCAGAAGGCATTAATCATGGATACTGTAAAATTTAAAAGAAATGTCACTCCCATGAAAATTTAAAATCTATTGTAACAAAGAAAAGCATAAAAGTTCCATACATATTTAAACCGAGTTTCATACATATTATAAAATAGTTTAATACATATTAAAACAACAACAAAGTCATACAACTATGTTTCTGGGAAGAAATCAAACGACCTTTTTTGTGTGTTCTCTGTTAGAGCATGGCTCGGTTGAACCCACCAAGCGTTGATATGTCAAGTTTGGTTGTCATATTTTAGTGAATCAAAAATCATGTTAAGAGTCGCTTGATTATGTACTAGAGTTAAACTTCGTATAGGTTAGCTTGAAAGTATTAGGATATGAGACATTACAAGTATTGTGAAGACTTAAAGATGTGAAGAAGCAAGGAGCTACAACGACAAAAATCATCCTTCCACTTGAGGTTAGTGATATTTGACTTGAACTGTTTCATTCCCTAACGTATCTTTCAAGTCGTGCATATTGAAAACATAACTGCGAAGCATATTTGAACTCTAGATAGACATAGTATTAAGGAATACAATACGAGGTTTATTGCTTAACCATTAAACTTTGTAGATAAGACATCGCCATAATCATTTGAATGCTATTGTGATTATGTATGGGTATGAGGTGAGGATTTCATCCTAAGGAACAATGTTTACATGTGTTCTAAGGAAGTAAGTTCATAAACTCGTTTGTGAACCGAAAAGGAAATTGCCAGGTGTTATTGGTTTTGTTATTCATTGCATATCTTATGAACAACCAATATGTGTGATAGAGTATAACCCTCAAAACTTTTTGTGTTCTTGGTAGAACTGTTCACAAAAGCCTGACTTATGTGTTGGTATAACTTTTATTAGTAAAACCAATCTTAAGTAATCATCTGTGGTATGATCGGATTTTGTATGTCTGACCTTGTAAGGGAAAGGGAATCGATCCTTGTAAGGGAAAGGGAACCAATCCTTGTAAGGGAAAGGGAACCGATCCTAGTAAGGGGTGCAATACATCAAAGGGAACCGATCCTTTTATGGGGTGCAACAAGGTTTATAGCAGAAAGGGGAACGATCCTATGGACATGTAAAACACATATAAGTTAGATACCAATATATGTGAGGAACCGATCCTAGTACCTAGTCAACCGAACTTTTGGGAAGCTAGTGTGACTATGCACAATACTCACATGGAGGTAGAACCGAAACTTGTTTTGGTAGAACCGTTAAACCCATGATTGTGATTGAATGTTAGTTTGATCAATCACATAGTTCTTTAAAGTCAGATGAACCAATTCTAAAGTTGTTTGGAAGTGTGGCAAATCGGTTTCAAGGTTGTAAGTGTGAAAGAGAACTTACAAAGTAAAGATGTCGACAAACTTTGAACACGTGTTATGAATGTTTATTTCTATAATTGTTCAAAGATTCCTTAATGGCTAAGGGAAGAGAATCCCAGGATCGAAACATAAGTAAGTTAAGAATCTTTTAATTATGGTTATTAATTTCATTTTGTAGGGAAATTACAGAATTAGTAATGTGCATTTACCAATTAGATTTTCCGAGAGATTTCGATCGTAATTTTTGGACAGAGCATTTCCAGGAATTATGAAAACCGAATCTGTGCTTTTATGAATATCTTGAGAATGTTTTCGGTTTTGGAAATTCCTTGGTGTCCAAACTTCCTTGTCTATAAATACACGAAGTTTGCCTTTCTAGCAAACTAATCCTTCGTAACAACATACATCCACTTTTGTCTTTGTTACTGGTGTAACCTCCTATCGGAGAGGAGAGTAATCTAATTAGGTGAAATCTCTTACGGCCGCTCGTTTTAAAGTCTTCTTTGGGATTGAGAAGCTCTAGCGCGACCCGTTGGTGGGAAACTAGATAATTGCGGTTTATCTTTGTTTTCGATTGATTTGATTGACTAACGGTGGTCGAAATCTGATTGCACCTAGTTTGTTTATTCTTGAGAATCTTCTCTTCTGATATAAGATTCACTCAAACTAGTTCAAAGTTTCGACAGGAATCTTTAGACTGTTGTTAATTCTAAAGACGATCTTGTGATAATCCATTGTTAACAGTCTCCGTTCTGTGCGTGTGATAGGTGTTGTAAATACCTAGATTTATATCTATTGTTTATGCTTTCTTTACATGTTTTCTTGTAAATTATGTACTTATGTTTGTTTTTGAGTGTATTAGGTGCAATGGAGTCATTATGTGCAAAAGAAGGAGAAAACGTCCATTTGGAGCGTAAAAGCAAAAAGGTCAATTCACAGGCGAGTGATATTTTGAGAAGGTTAGGTCGCACAAGGAGGAGGTGAAAAATAAACTGTCAGTTTCCATAACTGACAGTTGAGTCGAAGAATTAAGCCGTCGGTTATCTGGAACTGACAGGCCCAAGAGTTTATGTGGCCCTTATCTACTATACAGGGGTGGCTATATCCACTGGCCTATTCCTACACAGACCTAAAAATCAGAGAAACAAATCATTTCTTCTCATCATCAGTTTTTATTTCTCTATACCTGAATCTATGGCGCCTAAAACCTCAGAGAAGAGAGAAATTAACAGAGAGATCGAGTAAATGGAAGGGAGAAATGAGTTCTATTGAGTTGCAGTAAGATGCGTTTGATCTTGAGCGTGCTGTTGATGATTACAAGGGTTTTTGCTGAGTTGAATTTGAAGATTACACTGAGAATTGATTTGTTGCTGAATCGAGATTGTTAAAAGGTTGAGAAGGAAATTAAGACTGGGTTTCTGCTGCTGTAATTGGAGTTAGGGTTGATGAGAGTGAACGAATGAAGCTTCTGGTGATGATAATAATCGATGGCGGAGATGATGAATTGGGGTTTTGCTGATGGTTGAGTATGAGATGGCAGTGGAGAAGAAGATTTGGCTGAAATTGCAGGAATGGGTCGCTGCTGATGTTGTCTCAATGTATTTGGTTGCTGAATTGGATCTGTTAGGGTTTGTTACAAATGAACCTTACAGATATAATGAGGATGATGCAGTTCTTGAGCTGAGATGTGAAGGCTGTTAGGGTTTGAGTTTCAGAGGAAGAATCAAGTGTTGAACAATAATTCAAGATTAAGATGGGTCTGCTGGTGGTGTTTGAACTATGAACTGGTGTTGGTTGTTTGCAATTGCTGGTGGTTCTGGAGGTGAGTTGAGATGAACTCATTCTTGAGCTGAAGCAAGCTCTTGTTGCAGGTGAACATGAGAACAAGGTGGTAGTACTGGTGGTTATGCTCAAAGAAGCAGATGGTGTTGTAGCTGAGAAGATTGTGGTGGAATTTTGGTGGTTGAGGCAAAGATGAACTGGGTATTGCTGCTGTTGTTGTTTCAGCCAGGGAAAGCAAACTGTAATGGAAGAATAATGCAGCTGCTGGTAGTTGAGCTGAATTGCAGGTGTTGCTGGTGGATGTGCTCGAAATAAGATGGATGTTATGCGATTGCAGTTCGAGAAGCTACAGAAGAGCAGTGATGTTTGTTGCAGCTGAGTAATTACAGCTGTTATGGTGACCAGAGATTGAGCTGATATGTTGCTGGTGATCTGTGATGTTGGAATGGATGAATGCTATGTAGATGTATGTCTAGGCTCTGTGTATGTGAATTGCAGTTGGTATTGAGATTGACTGAAGTGGCAATGGAACTGAAGGCATTGGTATTGCTAAGCAGCAGCTGCATTTTGTGGTGGTGCTGTGATTTAATGAAGAATGCAGGGATTAGATGAATGTATTAGGCTTCAGGGAAGAGATGAGCTTGACTGAGCTACAGGCTGAATTGCAGTTCTGGTGGAACAAGAAGAATGGAATGTAGTCGAAACTGAAGTTACAAAATGGTTAAAACTGATGTGAAGCTACAGATGTTGCTGCCAAGATCGAATCTATGGGAGATGGCAGGTGGAGTGTTACTCCAGTGGTGCAATTGAGCAGCTGAGGAATGAATTGTAGCTGTTGTTATGAATGGAGAAGTTGCAGGTGAACTGGTGGGATTGCAGTCGAAGTTACAAGATGAAAGTAGTGATCTGGGGCAGTGATGCTGGAATGTATAGATGAATTTGTTGGGAATGCAGTTGAGATGGAAGCAAGCTATGGTGCAACAGTGGTTGGCCTGGCAAGATGGCCTGCAAAAATGGCTTAGGCCATGACCAGTTAGACCAGTCAGGCTAGTTAGACTCTGACTCAGACCTGACCTGACAAACCTGACTCGGTATGACTTTCCGAGTTGACTGGGTGGACTCACTTGACCGAGTTGACTAATTATGACCGGTGACCGGGTGCACTAGTACAAATATGGGCTTTCATGACAGTTCATTATCCTAGACTGTTACAAAAGAAAAGAACGATTTTTTTGGAACCATGGTTTTTTTGGGGGACCATGGTTTTATTTTGGGTAAAGACGTTAGAAGTAAATCTAGGTCACCCCTTATCTAGATATTTATATTAATACTTAAATTACCCTCCTGATTAATTTTGGGTGATGATTAGTTAGTGTTAATAATAGTTAGTGTAATGATTAGTGAGATGATTAAGTTAAAGATAATTAGTGAGATTAAAAAATCAGATGGTTTTTTTTAAAGAAGTAGAATTATTGAGAGAGTACATTTAGAGAAGATGAAGAAGGAAAACATGAAAAACGATGGATTTTCCAACCATAACCGGAGGAAGGGTATTTGGGTACCCAGGTAGGCTTCAAATTTAGATAATGTTGGTTGAATTGCTCCAAACTTTCAAAAAAAATGAATTTTTTTATGTAGATTTGGGCCAGTTCGGTTACCATATGTCAAGAACATGTAACCGAATACACCTGAAAGTGTAGTTCAGTTACGTTTTCCAAACACGCAGGTTACCGAACTCGCTCGTTAATGGAGGTTTTGGTCGTACAGCGTAATGTTCGGTTACCTAGGATAAAATGGTAGGTGAACGAACTTTGAACTTAACAATTTATTTGGGTACATCTTGTGTGTTCGGTTAGTTCGCAAACTTCAACGCAACCAAGTTCTCAACCGAACTGCAGGTTAAAAGTAACATAGTGTTAGAAGTTCGGTTGGTTCGCAAACTTCAACATATTTTGCGAATCAACCGAACTGGGCTTATATATGCATATATGCAATTAGGCAAACGTTCGGTTACTACGAAATTTATTTCTTGGCGAATTAGGTAGAGTTCGGTTACGAAGTTTCAAAGGTAGAGTTCGGTTACAAAGAAAACTTAACATTTTTGCGAACGAACCGAACTTGTGGACTTCTCATTATTTTCGTAAACTAAAGTTCGATGATATCCTTATTTTGCGAAGGAACCGAACTTATGGACTTGTGTTGTTCTAATACAAGGAGTTCGGTTAAAAGTATTTTTTTGCGAATCAACTGAACTCTGAGTTCGGTTAAGAAAAAATTAATTCTTGATAACCGAACTTTTCTCTGAAAAAAACCCCATTAAACCTCTCTGCAACTTCCATTTTCAACTCATTTTAATGATTACTTCTCATTTATTCAACCAAAAACGGATGACAAGTAATGGGTTTGTGAAAATATCTTTGTTAATGTTTTAAATTAAGCTATATATATATATATAGTGGTGGTGGTAATCGGAGGTGGTGGTGGTAATCGGTGGTTGGTGGTGGTGATAATCGGAGGTGGTGGTGGTGGTAATCAGCGGTGGTGGTGGTGGTAAT